>NW_013674641.1:0-2685 GCF_000517525.1 Limulus polyphemus
GGGCGAGCATGTTTGGTGGGACGGGGATTCGAACCCGCGACCCACAGATTGCGAGTCGAGCGCCCCCTAACCACCTGGCCATGCCGAGCCAAAAGAATACGACAAGCTCTGACAGAAGTTTTATGGTCAACTGAACTTGTTTCAAATAGCTTGTGTAATAATATTTTTTTGAAGTCGTTTGTTTTAGAAAGTGTGAACGATGTTTAGTAATGAAGTTGTTAATTTAACACTTAATTGGATGTTTAGTTAATTGCTATTACGTTGGATGAGGAGATATATTATTAAAGTAATTCGCTAAACTAGTAAAATACTTTTAAAGAATAGGTTTGGTTGAGAAATGTATTTTATTTCAAACTGAAGAAAGAATGGTCAACGAGAATGCATTTGATAAAAAACAACAACTCATTACTCATCATTTTAACCCACTATGTGTTTAAACTTTAATGACCACTATTTTCTAGAAGAAATCCTTCTAGAGTTTAGAAACAGTTCGTGGGTTGGTTGTTGTTAAGCACAAAGCTACACGGTGAGCTCTCTGTGCTCTGCCTATCACCAGTATCGAAACACGATTTTTCCCTTCGTAAGCCTGCAGATTTACCACTGGACCACTGAGGAGCCAGCTGACGAGAGGCAAGATATATCAGACTTTACCGTTATTATACTCACTGTCTAACCAATGAACAAAATGATTTAATAGCCACCTCCCCACCTCCCGATGTAATTATCCCCCAACTCCACCCTCAAAAATATGAGAACTGCCACTAATAGAGGTGTTTCGTTCTTTTAATTAGGTTTCAGTTTTATGCTGTAACACCTTTATAGCGACAAGATAGAACATTTAGCCTGGTCGTCAATAATACTTAATACATTATAATAGTGATATGGTATACCATTTAACCTGGTCGTCAATAATACCTGATACATTATAATAGTGATATGGTATACCATTTAACCTAGTCGTCAATAATACCTGATACATTATAATAGTGATATGGTATACCATTTAACCTGGTCGTCAACAATACCTGATACATTATAATAGTGATATGGTATACCATTTAACCTAGTCGTCAACAATACATAATACATTACCACACCGCTGTAAGTACTCACATATTAAATTATTGGCTTTTCACCCAATAGTGTTTAAAACACTTTAGATCTTCACTCAAATATACCAACCTCTTTGGATCAGCCCGGCTCTAGCTTTTCTTAAATGTGGGGGTCAACGAGTGGGACCAAACCTAAAATAAATCTAAACTTTGATTAATGGACGGCATTAGCTTTGTTGTCAACAATACCTGATACACCCTTATAGTGACAAGATAGAACATTTAACTTTGTTGTCAACAATACCTGATACACCCTTATAGTGACAAGATAGAACATTTAACTTTGTTGTCAACAATACCTGATACACCTTTATAGTGACGAGATAGAACATTTAGCCTGGTCGTCAACAATAGCGGCTACACCCTTATAGTGACAAGATAGAACATTTAGCCTGGTCGTCAACAATACCTAATACGTTATAATAGTGACAAGGTAGAACATTTAACCTGGTCGTCAATAATAGCAGCTACACCCTTATAGTGGCAAGGTAGAACATTTAACCTGGTCGTCAATAATAGCAGCTACACCCTTATAGTGACAAGATAGAACATTTAACTTGGTTGTCAACAATATGTGATACAAAATAATAGTGACAAGATAGAACAGGCTAAATGGTATACCATATCACTATTATGGTGTATCAGGTATTGTTTACAACCAGGCTAAATGGCATACCATATCACTATTATAATGTATTATGTATTGTTGACGACTAGGTTAAATGGTATACCATATCACTATTATGATTAAAACGCTCTGGTTCCTCACCTAAAGATATATCAAACTGCTTTAGGTTCTCACCCAACATCATACCAAACAAATCTAGGACCGAATCTAAAGGTATTTACCTTTAGATGAGGAGCCAGGACAATTTGGTATACTTTTAGGTGAGGAAACAGAGCGATATGGTATACTTTTAAGTGAGGAGCCAGAACGGTTTGGTATACGGTGATGAGCCAGAGCGGTTTAGTACACCTTTAGGTGATGAGCCAGAGCGGTTTGGTATACCTTCAGGTGACGAACCAGAGCGGTTTAGTACACCTTTAGGTGATGAGCCAGAGCGGCTTGGTATACATTTATGTGAGGAGCCAGAAAGGTTTGGTATACGGAAAGGAGGCAGTGCGGTTTGGTATACTTTTATGTGAGGGGCCAAAGCAGTTTGGTATGCGTTTAGGCTAGGAGCCAGAGCAGTTTAGTATACGTTTAGGTGAGGCGCCAGAACGGTTTGGTGTACCTGTAGGTGATGAGCCAGAGCGGTTTGGTATACCTTCAGGTGATGAGTCAGTGCGGTTTGGTATACTTTTATGTGAAGAGCCAAAGCAGTTTAGTATACCTTTAGGTGAGGAGCCAGAGCGGTTTGGTATATCTTTAGGTGATGAACCAATACATTTTGGCATATTTTTGGCTAAAGAGCAAGGACGATTTGGCACACCTGTAAGTGAAAACCTAAAACGGTGGACATATATTTACGTCGAAAGGTGGAGAAGCTAACTTTACATAAGGAGTCAGAAACACTGACACGGTTTTGGGTAAAAAGTCAGAAACATTAACACGGTTTTGGGTAAAAAAGTC
>NW_013674641.1:3685-17092 GCF_000517525.1 Limulus polyphemus
GAAACACTGACACTGTTTTGGGTAAAAAGTCAGAAACATTAACACGGTTTTGGGTAAAAAGTCAGAAACATTAACACGGTTTTGGGTAAAAAGTCAGAAACATTAACACGGTTTGGAGTAAAAAGTCAGAAACATTAACACGGTTTTGGGTAAAAAGTCAGAAACATTAACACGGTTTTGGGTAAAAAGTCAGAAACACTGACACGGTTTAGGGTAAAAAGTCAGAAACACTGACACGGTTTTGGGTAAAAAGTCAGAAACATTAACACGGTTTGGGGTAAAAAGTCAGAAACATTAACACGGTTTTGGGTAAAAAGTCAGAAACATTAACACGGTTTTGGATAAAAAGTCAGAAACATTAACACGGTTTTGGGTAAAAAGTCAGAAACACTGACACGGTTTTGGGTAAAAAGTCAGAAACACTGACACGGTTTTGGGTAAAAGCTAGAAAAGTCGAAAGAAACTATTTTTAATATAATTATAGTATTTTTGTCATACACTGGTCTACCTATCTTAACAAAATAAAAGTCAACAATAACAACAATAATCAGAAAACTTTGACCCCCATACTCGAGCTTTCGATAGAATGAAATTCCGAGAGTTATTTTCTATTCTAGATGAACAACTTAGAACTTTCATTTTGAATTACTATAACGTTTCCACAACATTGTGAACTCTTTCTGTAGACTTCAACATAATTCTGTCATAACTTTTTAACAACATTACGAACTCTGTTTGACAGTCACATTTCTAGATGCTGTAACCTGACAATGAATTCTCATGATTTCACTTTCCTTTTTTTTCAAAGCCTCTCTTTGGATAATTCAAGAGGACGATACGTTATCAGGGGTACAGTTCCCCTCAAATATCTGAGAAAGATACATTTATCAGAGGTACAGTTCCCCTCGAAAATCTAAGAAAGATACATTATCAGGGGTACAGTTCCCCTCGAATATATCTGAGAAAGATACATTATCAGGGGTACACTTCCCCTCGAATATCTAAGAAAGATACATTATTAGGGGTACAGTTCCCCTCGAATATCTGAGAACAAGGTTATCTTGTTTTCAATCTGATCTTTCATATTTTGTATAATAATAATAATAATAACACTTTCTACTAAAATATTACTCGAATTACACCATAGCATTTTAAATAATTTGATGTTTTATTGGGTGTAAATTTACGACTGTATCCGTATTTATTAATTACACGTGGACACCTTTCTATTCTTGCATACAAACAATATTAGTAGTGGTAGCGTGCTTGTTCTTTTAAGGCACGTACTGAGTCTCGATAACATTAATTCTCCATCTGACACTATTTGTTTTAATATATTTTTAGATTAACCTATTATGTAGACATGTAAAATGTCCTCTACATTACAGAACCTTCGTGAAAGGGGCTGAAATATTCCTCCCTCCCGTACTTGCTGTCTTTGAATCATTATTTGAC
This sequence comes from Limulus polyphemus, assembly GCF_000517525.1. Lineage (NCBI taxonomy): Eukaryota > Metazoa > Arthropoda > Merostomata > Xiphosura > Limulidae > Limulus > Limulus polyphemus. The sequence continues at coordinate 5,141 of NW_013674641.1, forward strand.
AAACATTACTTTCGGAGTTGTCTGCTGAAAGGTTACATGCACACCTACGGTTTTGTTTGCTTGTTTCTTGTCAAGCGCAAATCTACGCAATGGGCTATCCGTGGTGCGACCACCATGGATATCGAAACCCTATTGTTAACGTTATATGCTTTCAGACTTCACGGTCACAGTATAACGCTACGGGAAATCTCTAAACAAACGCGAGTACCTTCTCATCTGTACGCAGGTGCTTTTAAATAAAAACTGGTATAATATACAGTGACTCATAACACAGAGCACTGTCACAGAACCGTTCGTATGTGTATTCTCAAATATCCACACTTTGCTAATCACACATGCGTTCGGCTATCAACCTATACCTCTTTATCATGGAACCTATAAAACAAAGCCTCTCTCTGGATAATTCAAGAGGACGATACATTATCAGGGGGTAGAGTTCCCCTCGAATATCTGAGAAAGATACATTTATCAGGGGTACAATTCCCCTCGAATATCTAAGATAGATACATTATCAGGGGTACAGGTCCCCTCGAATATATCTGAGAAAGATATATCAGCCATTGTATTATTATCAAGCATGACGTAAAGAGTTTAACAGAAAAACGTTCTTATGAATATCGATTCTATTTATCAGATACAAGTGGTTTTATTTTATTTTAATTCTCAGTTCTTCCAGTGAGTGATATTCTTTTAAGCTTCTTCATGTTAAATATTCCGAGCGAACGGTCATTGGAAATTGGTATTTCAAGTAATAAAACACGTTAATGAAATTCTTGTCAAACCACTCGCCCCTCCCCCCCCCCCACAGTGGCACAGCGATACGTCTGCGGACTTATAACGCTAGAATCCGGGTTTCGATACCGTGGTGGGCAGAGCACAGATAGCCCATTGTGTAGCTTTGTGCTTAATTACAAACAAACCACTCGGGGACAGCGATAAGTTTACAGACTTACAACGCTAAAATCCGGCGTTCCATTCCCCCACGGTGGACACAGCAGATAGCCTAATGTGGCTTTGGTCAAAAATAAACAAACCAGTCGCTCAGAAATGCGATCGTACCTTGTTGACAAGATAATTTTAATTTTATTGTATTTGATAAATGTTTTATTTACGTTTATTTTGGGTAACATTCGTAAGATTCATATATATATATATATATATATAAATTAATAACATTTCACAATGTGTGTGAAATATCGCCCTATTTATCGATAATACAAACTGAACATTATTATTGACTTTGCTTTGAAAGTATTAGCTACTTCTATGAGTTATTTGAATCTCAATTTTTGATAAAATCATTAAACGCAAATAATTAACACAGTTCAATAGTCTTATCTGTCCAAACATCTAGCTTACTCCTGTAAAATACGCTTCTCAGTCCAAACATCTAGCTTACTCCTGTAAAATACGCTTCTCTGTCCAAACATCTAGCTTACTCCTGTAAAATACGCTTCTCTGTCCAAACATCTAGCTTACTCCTGTAAAATACGCTTCTCTGTCCAAACATCTAGCTTACTCCTGTAAAATACGCTTCTCTGTCCAAACGCATAGCTTACTCCTGTAAAATACGCTTCTCTGTCCAAACATCTAGCTTACTCCTGTAAAATACGCTTCTCTTTCCAAACATCTAGCTTACTCTTGTAAAATACGCTTCTCTGTCCAAACATATAGCTTACTACTGTAAAATACGCTTCTCTGTCCAATCATCTAGCTCACTACTGTAAAATACGCTTCTCTGTCCAAACATCTAGCTTACTTTTGTAAAATACGCTTCTCTGTCCAAACATCTAGCTTACTTTTGTAAAATACGCTTCTCAGTCCAAACATCTAGCTTACTACTGTAAAATACGCTTCTCTGTCCAAACATCTAGCTTACTCCTGTAAAATACGGTTTTCTGTCCAAACATCTAGCTTACTCCTGTAAAATATGCTTCTCTTTCCAAACATCTAGCTTACTCCTGTAAAATACGGTTTCCTGTCCAAACATCTAGCTTACTACTGTAAAATACGCTTCTCAATCCAAACACATAACTTACTCCTGTAAAATACGCTTCTCTGTCCAAACACATAGATTACTCCTGTAAAATAAGTTTTCTTACTTTTTCAGTGTAAAACAAATCCATAAAAACAAATTTTGTATTCAGATTTTCTCGAATAAAATGATAAAATAAAATGGCATTGAGCAGTAACTATGCCATTGAATCTACACGTGTCATGCACGTGGTGATCACGATTAAGACTTATTTAGTTCTAGAACATGTCTGGGTCTGATGTGTTTTGTTGTTTTACATGACACAACCCTGTGAATATCATCACTCAACTGTAATTTTTCACATGGCTCACAACAGGGACTAACGTTTCAACTAGTCAAGTCAGACTCCATTGTTATAGTAGTAACATCTTAAAGCAATATAAATTTTTATTAACTTATTTTATTAAATTTTTAAATGTTACGAACATTTAATTGTAATCTTAGATCAAAGAAGTGTTAGGTAACATTTTGTGTCTCTGATCGGTATGGTTTAACTACAAAGTGTTAGGTGACATTTTGTGTCTCTGATCGGTATGATTTACCTACAAAGAGTTAGGTGACATTTTGTGTCTTTGATCGGTATGGTTTAACTACAAAGTGTTAGGTGACATTTTGTGTCTTTTATCGGTATTATATACCTACAAAGTGTTAGGTAACGTTTTGTATCTCTGATCAATATGATTTTCCTACATAGTGTTATGTGACATTTTGTGTCTCTGATCGGTATGCTGTTTGCGCTGACACAAGTTTGGATCATTTGTAACTATACAAAGAGAAGACACAAAATGAACCAGTTCATCATTATTTTTAATTCATTTCAGGTTTCGTCTCACCTTGTCTTGTCCTATGAACCTGGTGAATTATCCTATGGATACGCAGTATTGCTCAATATGTATAATGAGTTGTAAGTATTTCTATGAGTTATGTATTAAAACTTTCTTTTATTGCTTTCATAAATTTACCAACTAATAAACAGTAATTTAACTAACCCGAAAAATGGCAAATATGGAGAAAGTTTCCATTCGTCAGACAGTAAAACTATTACTCATGCTTAAAATATAAATTATACATGAAAAAAAGCATATTTGTATTGAGACGCTCGGATGATGTGAGTTTCAAAAGTGCTGTCACATACTCTATTTCTACTGCTTCAAGGTTAAAAATGAATAACTAATGAATCTCATGTATTATAAAAACTCACCATGTTTTTTTTATGTATGAACAAAGCCTTTGTTGTTTTACTGTATACTAAAAGTTATAGTAATAGTTTCGTTTTGAGTTTACTTGCTGATTATTAGTATTACTTTATTACAAGTTACAGCTTTTTTCAGTAAGGAAGATTATTTTTTAGAACAGGTACCAGACGTTTCGATCACTGGTGCGATCACTCTCAAGCACACAAGTTTTAACGGTAATGAAGGTTTAATTCTCCTTATGTAGTTTACCGTTAAAACTTGTGTACTTGAGAATGATCGCACCAGTGATCGAAACGTCTCGCACCTGTTCTAAAAAATAATCTTCTTTACTGAAAAAGGTGTAACTTGTAATAAAACAAAAGTTATATTGTTATAAAGCTGTGATATATATATATATACTAAACCTCATATTTCCAAATACACCTTTGTTGGTGCTTTATCTGATCCAGATATCTTAAGTATTATTTCTTGATGTATTATTGTCAACAAACAGTTTATGTCCAGCTTTTATCGGTGTATGTCTGATCCGTGTATCTTGACTGTTGGTTCGTGTTGTATTATTGTATTAGTCAACACATAGCTTATGTATGTAACTAAATACAGCATTTAATAGTGAATAAGGCCAAGTAAAAAATACATGTTTAGCTTCCCCGCCAACTTCCTTATTATTAGCTGCCTACCCCCACTGTTTGGCGATTTTTTTCCTTTTTTGAATTATCGTTTTTCGATCATGCAAAGAAACAATGAAGACTTCCGTTTGACATGAACCCTTTAAAAAAGACTTCCGTTTGACATAGACCCTTTAAAAAAAGACTTCCTTTTGACATGTACCCCTTAAAAAAGACTTCAGTTTGATATAGACCCTTTAAAAAAGACTTCCGTTTGACATGGACCCCTTAAAAAAGACTTCAGTTTGATATAGACCCTTTAAAAAGACATCTTGACTATTAGTTTGACCTGCATTACGTAAATCGAATAATATATTCCGTCAATATTGACTTGTACAATCCAACCCAATCTAGAGGTATACGTCACAGTCAATCAATACGTGAAGCACGTTCGTACAAACTGTATTTATTTTATTTCACAACTTATGTTCTGTAGTTAACTCTGGAAAGTACAAAGGAGGAAATTACCGTTTTGTGTTTCTATACGGTGATTTATCAACTCAGCTTTACCCAGCAATATAACTACTTGTAGTCTCCCGCTGGGCGAGGTTCTTTTTTGTGTCTGTAACGAATTGGCTCTATAATTGTTGTCTATTTCAAGAACACTCCTATTTAAACTAAGTCGAAACGTGAATCATTAACAGTGACAAGTTCTGGAGCTCTATTTTATAAATGTTTACCCTTTCCGCCCACTGTTCGTTATATAAATCAATATCTCTAGCTATGAATAATTTGTTTGTTTGAAGTTCAGCACAAAGCTACACTATGGGCTATCTGTGCTATACCCGCCACGGGTATCGAAACCCGGTTTCTAGCGTTGTAAGTCCGTAGAAATACCACTGTGCCACTGGATGGGGGGCAACTATGGATAGAAACGCAATAAATAAGCCTCTGTTTTTCTCAAATTCCCTCGTCCAAGATTTGTTTAAGAATTTTTCATTAGAACCCTTCTTTCCCTTACTTTTTACGTTGTATTTACAGTCGAACTTGACTGTATGCATTGTTTTAATAATTATATCTTTATAAGCCTCGTGGATTAATAAAAAAAAGTCTATTTTATAATTTCTCTTTTCATAATCATTAGACAAAAAACCAAGTTAAAAATTAATAAAGTAAACAAGGATAGATAAGTTATTGAATTCATGCTATAATTCACCCCCTAAAACAATTCATATAAATAATACGCTTGCGTTTATCTGTCCGGAATTTTTCTTGCAAATTTCTCGATCAAACGCTACAAATCTCATGTCGTTAGAAAGGCCTTTGTCTAGAGAGTTCGGATTATATATTGGCTTTTCCATTCATAATCACCTTACCTGTTTTTTGCTCAGCCAAACTTTTTTATTGGGCCCGGCATGGCGTTATAATGTGACGATCAATCCAACTATTCGTTGGTAAAAGAGTATCCCAAGTGTTGGCGGAGGGTGGTGATGACTAGCTGCCTTCCCTCTAGTCTTACACTGCTAAATTAGGGACAACTAGCGCAGATAGCCCTCGTGTAGCTTTGCGCGAAATCCATAACAAAGAAACAAACTTTTTTAATGCAACGAGTATGCTAAACAATGGCAAAATGTCGTTGTCATCACGTGACGACTGGCTTCGATTTCAACTTTATTTATTTGCAAAGTATTTCACACAAACAACACTTAATCCACGTGTAATTTCCTAAAAATGAACATTACACTAAATACATTTGCTATTGGTTCTCTTGAATTTATTCAGATCTAAAATACGCATGCGCGGTTCGTTCAAAACCATATGCTTATCACTTTGTGAACACGCATTCAGACGTTTCTGCATAATCAGCTATGGTTGCCTTCATTACAACTTTAGATTTTCTTTAATTTGCAATAATTTAGCTTCGGTTCGTTTCATAGACTGCTATAAACACCTTTTAGCTACTTTTTTCTTTAATTTGGGTTTTATTCTTCGTTTTTTGTAAGTTTCTTTGTTTCAACTCGTAAAACCCCTGTCGCACACTGAACGTTCATAACTGTTTCATACTCTGTACACTATTATAAATACCATTACTATACTTTATTGTTTACTTTACATATAGTTTTATTAAATAAAGTTACGTGTGCGTGCATTTCTTTGTCTAACCTCGTCAAATGTTTTCATATAGGCCAGGATTATCGATCTAACACATAATGCCTGCAAGAAAGCGTAGCTTAAATGGCGTGCGTGAAAATGATAGAATAAGGAAAATTCAAGCGAAAGGCATGAAAACTACCGCAAATGTTTTGCGGGTCGTGAGTAGTTTAATATTAACAAATTCTGTCAAATGGATGATAATTTGTTATTTCTGTCTCACTGAATTTTAATAAAGGGTTTGATAAAAAAAGTACGTTTTTTTATACCCTTTATTTCATCATCAAGACAACGGAGGTTAAAATAATAGGCCTAAACTTGTGATACAAATCACGTAGACTGCTCATTATCAAGACAACGGAGGTTAAAATAATAGGCCTAAACTTGTCAGACAAATCACGTAGACTGCTCATCATCAAGACAACGGAGGTTAAAATAATAGGCCTAAACTTGTCAGACAAATCACGTAGACTGCTCATCATCAAGACAACGGAGGTTAAAATAATAGGCCTAAACTTGTCAGACAAATCACGTAGACTGCTCATCATCAAGACAACGGAGGTTAAAATAATAGGCCTAAACTTGTCAGACAAATCACGTAGACTGCTCATCATCAAGACAACGGAGGTTAAAATAATAGGCCTAAACTTTGTGATACAAGTCACGTAGACTGCACGTTTCCTGTTTTCACATTCTTCTAAATTTGTCCATTTCGGATTCAAAATCAGAGGCGTGTAAAAGCAGCATTTCAGATCTATCTTCTATCTCCCACAAGTTACTGCCCAAGAGGCCTTTCGTTCAGTACCAGAACTCGTCAGCTGGGCCGGACGAGGAGAGACAAAAGATTCTCTTTAACGCTATTTATAAATTGTAGTATAATACTTTAAAAGTTACTATTTAAAGGCTCTTGGGCTGTGACTTTTAGGAGACAAAAGATACATCTGAAATGTCATTTTTACATGTGAGAAAAACATTTACAACTTACGTGATTTATATCACAAATTTTAGGCCTATTGGTTTCTAATGCTTTACCGACTTTCAACATTTAAACTTTTAACAGTTATTGTATTATTGTATTTAATTTTGAATTTTTTAATTATAACTTATTGATATGGTATTTTCTGCAACTCTGACGCATGGCAGGGTCTTATGACGCCAACATGTTGATATTAGAGTGGAAAGACACCAAAAACTGCCTGATTCTTCCTTTGCTGAGTCTGCCTGAGCATTCGCTGGACTCATCTAGCATCGTGTGCGACGATAGCAACAGATTTTATGGCTCAACAGGTAAGAAACCCAGAAAAGCAAAGTGTCATGGTCAAGAAGATAGTTTTATGTGCTTGTGAGTTACAGGAAAAGCCCGGCATGGCCAGGTGGTTAGGGCGCTCGACTCGCAATCTGTGGGTCGCGGGTTCGAATCCCCGTCCCACCAAACACGCTCGCCCTTTCAGCCGTGGGAGCGTTATAATGTGACGGTCAATCCCACGATTCGTTGGTAAAAGAGTAGCCCAAGAGTTGGCAGTGGGTGGTGATGACTAGCTGCCTTCTCTCTAGTCTTACACTGCTAAATTAGGGACGGCTAGCGCAGATAGCCCTCGTGTAGCTTTGCGCGAAATTCCAAACAAAACAAACTTACAGGACTAAATAAATAAATCTGAAACAGAGGGGGCGAGCCTCACAGGGAGAACGTGTAAAGCTCTTTGTAAAGGAATACAGAAATATACATTTTACAAGCTTGGAAGTATTTGATTGAATTTATTTTTTCGTATACCTTTTATAACCCTCCTTATTTAAAACCAGAAAGTCTCACTTATAAAGAACGAATCAGAGTGGACTCTGAATTCGTCTGAGTTTCAGTAATGTTTGTTCCCCGGTGGGTCAGCAGTAAGTTTAAGGACTTACAACTCAAGAATCTGGAGTTCGATTCTCCTGCAGTGGACAGAGTGCAAAAAGCCCAATAAGTAACTTTACACTAAGAAAACAACTACAGAGTGAACTGGTTTGTGATACTTGAAAAAAAACAAACTTCATGTGATACGTGTGGCTTTATCTATTCCGGTAAGATAAAGAATGTCAGTATAAATAATACTTTAGCCTAGGTTCACTTGATCATTTGAAAAAGAGAGAGAGAGAGAAAAAAACAGTCATCAGCTAAAAAAGGAAGAGCCAGGATACACCATAACTCACTATTCTGCATTTAATTTTTAAAAGATCTGCTCATCTTCGACTTAACCAAAGAAATGTTACTTTGTAAAAGCTGCCATTATATAACTAGTTGTTGTAATAAAACAACCTTTCTTGCTATCTACGTTAATATGTACCTCGTCACGTTGTAAAATATTATATTCACCACTCTTGAAATGTTATGGAATCACTGAAAAAAAGTGTTAAATGTAGAACACATAAATACCTTAACATACTCCAACATTTAAACGTACCCCAACACTTAAACATAGTTCTATGTCTAAACAATTTTCAGCATCATCTCATAGATCTACATGTAAACATATCACAACAAATTAAACATACTGCTAAGCCTAAATTTATTCAACAATTAAACGTACTGCTAAGCCTAAATATATTCAACAATTAAACGTACTGCTAAGCCTAAACATATCACAACAATTAAACACACTGCTAAGCCTAAACATATCACAACAATTAAACACACTGCTAAGCCTAAACATAGCACAACAATTAAACACACTGTTAAACCTAAACGTACACAATAATTAAACACACTGCTACGCATAAATACACCCCCAAATCTAAACATATCGCAACGTGTAAACATACTGTATTTCTAAAATTACTCCAACGCTTAATAATACCCTTCATCTAAACATATCCCAACACCTAAAGATACCTCAATGTATAAACATATCCCACACACCTTAATATACTCTTCAACTTTGAGCGCGAAAATATAACAATGTAACCTTCCGGATTTGAATATATATTTTATAGAAATATATAACATTACCATAAAATGTCAGTACAAGTACTTATTAATAAAAACTGTCAAAAAAAAGCATCTTATAAAAATCATGTGAGATATTTCAATAAACCGATTATCTTAAAACAAACAACTTGAAACGTAAAATGAAAGTAAAAATCGTCTTCCGGAAAAGTTTCCGGTCCTTTATTCAACCGTTGGACTATATAGATGCCTTTTTACTCAAAAACTCAATAATTTGTTTCAAATTTTCTCTGACTTGTGAATGAATATCCAACTCACTAACGGTAAGCATTACAGGCACAATTGTTGTTGGGACTAACCGCTGGTCAAAACATTGACCATGGCCAATACAACGTATTCTTCTTGCTTTTGAAATGTTAGTGATTTGAATGTAATATTTCATCTCTTTAGTACCCTCGCTGTTAGCGACGTTTTCATCCGTAATCCCAATAATACTCTCGAGTGTTTTATTAAAGTAAAAAAAAAAAATTTGGTTTGAATTTCGCGCAAAGTTACACGAGGGCTATCTGTCCTAACACTCCCTAATTTGGCAGTGATAGACTAGAGAGACGGCAAGTAGCCAACACCACAACACTTGGGATACTCTTTTACTAACGAATAGTTGGATTGATCGTCACATTATAACGCACCAACAGCTGAAAGGGCGAGCATGTTTGGTGTGACGGGGATTCGAACAACCCGGAACCCCTAACCGCCGGGTCATGTTAGGCCAAAACAAAAGGAAATCTCTGTCAGTATTGAAATTATTCTCGTCTCCAAGTTCTAGTGAACATTTATTATTGTACTAGGTAATATATATTGAATGTTTCTTTAAATAGTAATTCAAATAAAATTAAACCCAATTGAATAAAATAAGTATTGTTTTTGTTTTAATAGAAATTCAGTATTATAGGTGGCGTTTTTTGTGGCTTTCTTTTTTTTTTTCTAACGTAGAGTTTATTACCATTGATCGTGATCTAATCTTTATTTTGAAGAGATGGAAAGCGCAAACAAAACAACAAAATGTATCTTATATTTTAAGAATTCTGGACAAAATCTTTTATATTTATATTTTCCTGGAAAGTTATGATCAGAATTTAATTGTGAAACACTTTATTCGATAGATAATAACAACAGCGTTTATTAGTTAAAAGTTGTTTATATTTTGTTGTTTTGTTTTTTAAGCAGTACGAAGGGTCATGGCGTCTGATGTTTTACTGTAAATTAATAAAAACAGTTTAGCAAAAGTGACTCCAAAACTAAAGGCTGTAGTAAATGTAGTTTTTCACTGAACGTTTTTGTGATTAGAGGTGCAAATATTAGGACTTTTAATAATTACGTTAAGATAAAATCTTAACGTACACGTATCGTAACTTAGGAAATTACAGCGGCTTAAAAGCATCGTTTACGTTGCAACGAGAGTTCAAATACTACATGATCGAGGTCTACGTCCCTGTAATGTTACTGGTCATAGTCTCGTGGATTTCCTTCTGGTTGGACATCCACGCTGTTCCTGCGCGAGTAGCTCTAGGGATTACCACCATCTTGACTGTCATCACCAACTCACGTGGCGTTAAAGACTCCATTCCCAGGGTAAGAAGTGTATTAAGAATGCACAGGAAAGCTTCAGAGAAATGGTTAATATCGAGCTAGTCAGAAAGGTCGTTGTTAGAACGTTTAATTTATTTATGTAGTTTACAAAAAAAATAGCTGTAATACCGTAAAAATTTGACGCGGAAATGGAAAAGTGCATTAATGTTATTTGTCTTCGTTTGTAATGTAAAAAAATATAGCATTTATCTAAAAGATAGTAGCGTAAAGTTTCCAAAAAGTATTGACAAAATAACATCATTTTCTTATGGATTCCGAAGTAAAAATCCTCAAAAATGGCCGTTTCCGTTTCACACCATGAAATTTAGCAGTTAGTCCTAGATATTATAACAATTCACCAAAGTATAGTGTTTATATGTATCAAACAAGTTCAACATCGATCATTAATCTTCTGAACTGGCTTGAAATCCATTTTCAGAATGACTCACGAAAATTGATTTATCCAAAGTCTGACACCATCCATGAGGGTAAACATGACCAAGGTGGTTCATTTAGTCTGTCAACTCCGAAAAATAACATAAAAGATCTATTTATTACAGTAAAAATATGATGAGGAGAATCCACTTATTAAAGTACAACAACAAATGGACTCTCCTCGTCATGTTCTACAATAATAAATGTAGTTTCTTCGTCATATTTTTACAATAACAATGGACTCTCTTTGTCAAGTTTTTACAATAATAGATGGACTATCCTTATCTTGTTTTTAAAACAATGAATGGAAAACATGACGAGGATAGTCCATTCATTGTTGTAAAAACACGATAATGATAGTCCATCTATTATTATAAAAACTTGACAAAGAGAGTCCATTTTTATTATAAAAATATGACGAATAAAGTACATTTATTATTGTAAAACATGACGAGGAAAGTCCATTTTTTTGTTGTAAAAAGATGACGAGGCCAGTCCATCTATTACTGTAAAAGCATGAGGAGAGAACATTTATTATTGTAAAAACATGACGAAGAAAGTCCATTTGTTATAGCGAAAACATGACGAGGAAAGCCCATTCATTGTTGTAAAAACATGACGAGGAGAGTCTATTTATTATAGTAAAACATAAGGAAATAACATTTATTATTGTAAAAACATGACGAAGAGAGTCCATTTATTATAGCGAAAACATGACAAGGATAGCCTGTTCATTATTGTAAAAACATGACGAGGAGAGTCTATTCATTGTTGTAAAAACATGACGAGGAGAGTATTTATTGTAGTAAAACATAAGGAAAGAACATGACGAAGAGAGTCCATTTATTATAGCGAAAACATGACAAGGATAGCCTGATCATTGTTAGTAAAACATGACGAGGAGAGTATTTATTGTAGTAAAACATAAGGAAAGAACATGACGAAGAGAGTCCATTTATTATTGTAAAACATAAGGAA
>NW_013674641.1:17994-20055 GCF_000517525.1 Limulus polyphemus
TAGAGTTACAACATGACAAGGATAACCCATTGTTAGAGTTACAACATGACAAAGATAACCCATTGTTAGAGTTACAACATGACAAGGATAACCCATTGTTAGAGTTACAACATGACAAAGATAACCCATTGTTAGAGTTACAACCCAACAAGGATAACCCATTGTTAGAGTTACAACATGACAAGGATAACCCATTGTTAGAGTTACAACATGACAAGGATAATACATTTGTTAGAGTTACAACATGACAAAGATAATCCATTTAATATGATTAAAATTCAACGAGTAGAATCATTTTTTGCAATAATAAAAACACGAACTAGAAAAACCCATTAATTTTAATCAGAAATATGACAAGAGGAACATATGTATTTAACATGGCAAGAACAAACCGTGTTAAGCCTGAACAAAGAGTTTTTTTTCTAATCTCCTCAGGTGTCCTACATTAAAGCTGTAGATGTTTGGAATCTCAGCTGTACTCTTCTTGTGTTCTTTGCCTTTCTGGAGTTCCCGCTCGTCAACTTCATAGCCAGGAAAGCCAGAAACAAGCTGGCCGCTCAGATGACTGATCCTGATAACCAAAAGTCTACAGAGCAGAATCCAAACCGGATCTTTCAGGTTTGTGAACGGATAGAAAGTTACTCGCCATAATATTGTTGTAGTTAATTTGGGCATTAATTAAAAACAAAAAATTTTATATTATTCTTGCTTGCGTTTTCTGAGGACACGATGTTCCACGTGAATTCAAACAAGGCAGTTTTCTGATAGATATATTGCTTCTTGAACAGATTGACCTTAATGTTGTGGAACAGACTTAAAACTATAGAAGTTTGTCTCTTAAAACTACTCGGGCTGTGAATCTGAGAGCTCTTGGTTTATGTACCGTTGCCTTGAAAAGGCACTTTGGGCCTTGGAAGCCTTACAAGAATGGCGGTCAAATCTTACAGATCGGACAGACAAGAGTAGCTCAAGGGTTGGCGGCAGATGCTGTTTACTAGCTGACTTCCCTGTAGACATTCAGTTAAAATTTGTTATGCGCAGATACGCCTTGGCTAGATTTGCGCAATTCTGAAAGAACAACAACAATAACAACTTAAAGCTACAAACACCATGGAAACCATCTTTTATTAAATCAAGCTGACTTACTCATCATCTTCTCAGACGAAATATCAACATTTTGCTATAAATAAGTACCTTAGCAAAGGGCATTTTTTTTAGGCTTCGATTTTGCTTCATTCGAACCATTTCTAATATCTAATTTGATGCACTAATACGTCAATGAATAGTTACCGAAATTTCTAGATTAAAAATCTTTGTCCCAGGTAGATCAGCTGTAAGGACTTGGAACGCAAAAACCCGGGGTTCGATCCGGTAGATCAGCAGTAAGGACTTGGAACGCAAAAACCCGGGGTTCGATTCGGTAGATCGGCAGTAAGGACTTGCAATGCAAAAACCTGGGGTTCGATTCCCCGCGATGGACAAAGTTCAGTTAGCCAATTGCGTAGCTCTGTATTAAGAAAACAACTACAACATTAGTGATCTTTGATGGTGAAATTCCGGACTTCATTTAAATGGAATACAAATACATTTCTCTTAGCGAATATTATTGCCTTAAAATGATTTTTCAGTTTTAAAATGTTAAAAAAAGTACGGTGTAATGGATTTTTTTTCTCTGTTTTATCAACCGACACTGAATGTTTTTATTTCGTTTCTGTTTGTGTGATAAATCATGCGTATGTTTTTCCATTTCTGGAGATTACAAATCACAATGATAGGATGCTGTATTGTTTGTTTGTTGAATTCCGCGCAAGACTACTCGAGGCTATCTACGCTAGCCGTCCCTAATCTAGAACAGATAGAATAGAGGGAAGACAGCTAGTCAACACCAATTACCTCCCTAATCTAGAACAGATAGAATAGAGGGAAGACAGCTAGTCAACACCACTTATCTCCCTAATATAGAACTGATAGAATAGAGGGAAAACAGCTAGTCAACACCAAATTACCTCCCAAATCTAGCACTGATAGAATAGAGGGAAGACAGCTAGTCAACACCACTTA
>NW_013674641.1:20979-23085 GCF_000517525.1 Limulus polyphemus
AGCTAGTCAACACCACTTACCACCAAGTCTTAGGCTTCACTTTACCAACGAATAGTAGGATTGACTGTCACATTATAAACACCCCCACCCCACCCAATACACAATGTAGAAAGAACGAGGATGCTCAATGGTGAGATTAAAGTGTTGTAACGCAGCGATAACATTTGAACTGGATCGGCCACAGATCTCAAAATCAAAACTTTTTTTAAAGAAAATAATTTAAAAAAGAAGAAATAACAGGAGGAAATGTGAAAAAGATGAGAAATTTTGAAAAAATTAAAACTCAAGTTGAAATAACAGTAACATTATTCAAAATTAAATAAAGATGTTTTCAACGGGAAAGGAAAGGACCCAGGGAGATTGAGAGATGTTATCGTGCGAAATGCAATTGTTTCGACATCAGGTGCCCCCCAGTGGCACAGCGGTATGTCTTCGGTGGGCAGAGCACAGATAGCCCATTGTGTAGCTTTGTGCTTATTTTGAAACAAACAAACAGATAACTTCTAGTTTAAATTAATTCCTAGTGGTAACAAAATTGTCAAGAAGTATATCTATGAAATAATGGAATTAAACCTAAGATAGTGTGTTTCTATGGGTTTCATAAGATAACGTATATATGGATCTATGCATGAACATATATATATATATATATATTGATCTCATTCAGGTCGTCCGACCATCGAGACACAGCAACAAAGTGTCAGATAATAGCCGCAGTAAAAAACCTCAATTTAACATAACACCGGAAGATCTGATTAAGACCATGGAAGACAGTGATGATGACGAAGACGAAGAAACGAGTTTTGATATTTTGAAATATCTACCAATGGCAACCGAGGAATTAGCTCGTTCCATAGATCGATTCTGTCGAGGCTTGTTTCCGCTGATATTTGCACTGTTTAATCTTGTCTACTGGGTCACGTGGTCACATAAGTAATCGTACGTGTGTTGTTATGTTATGTTATTTTTTACGTTCATGTGACAAAGAGTTGAAATGACAAAATATTAATATCTCAAATTGTTCGTTTTTTTTATCTTCGAAACTTATGAATGATATATTCCAAATTTGGTTGATCATTTTTTTTTCTTTCTTAAAGATTAACACTCCTGCGGTGGCTCAGTCGCAAACTTCAGGATTTATAACGCTAAAATTCAGGGCTCGATCCCTCTGATGGACACAACACGGATAGTCCATTACGTAACTTGGTGGTTAACAGTAAACAAAACTTCGCCAAAGAAAGTTAACCTTGCTTAAAACTTAAACTATTTAACTCGTTTTATTAACATTTGGATTTTTTTTTAATTCCTTAATTAAATGTTTAAAAACTTAGGACATTAATCGTTCCTGGAAGAATTTATTTCAACAATGTCGCACGACTGTAAACCTTAAATAAAATATTTCATACAAAATACGACAGTTTACCTAATTAAGATCACACGAATAGTCAGAACGTTCTAATAAAGTTAAATAAATAAATAATCCACTCAAAAAGCAGTGCCAGAAGACGTCCAATAAAAAATGGTATCGTTCAGTTTCCCGGTTACTGCTCCACAGGCATCAACTTGCTTATTTATCAGCATCTTACAGAAAGATTAATGAACCCAAACCTGAACCTAACGTATAAATCAAAAGTACTGGAAGTTAATTTTCATTCTACCTTTCAACTCAATTTCAGATATAACACTAGAAGACGTGATGATATTTTTGTTACTTGCTACACGAGACCACTTGGTATCCATTGTTAGATTTTTTTTCGTCTAGAAGGTTGGAAAAAAATGCCCTTTGCTCTCCAGAATTTGTTTTTTCATTCTACATTTCACCATTCTGGTTTTATTAGAACTTTTACTAAGACTGGTTGATATGAAAATATACGTTATCTTGATAATGCAGGTTAAGTAGTTAGCACACAGGATCACCTACAAAAAAGTTGTAATATTTTCAAAACGAGACCCAAAACTCGAGCGTTTTCGAATAGTTGACTATTCTTCTTCAGGAGAACAAAGGGTTAAGTTTAATGAGTGTGATGAAATATATTAGGCTCGGATGTCGATGTCACGTAAACCGGATGTTCAATATGTGTTGGCCTTGAGAGCTAGCCAATCATA
>NW_013674641.1:23874-27584 GCF_000517525.1 Limulus polyphemus
CTGTTATGTTAAACTTATATTAAAGTTTTTCTTCATTACCCATTCAAGCCGTCTCCAGCCATTATTAGTTATAAGAATTGTTAACAAATTTCTATAAAGATAAAATAAACAATAGAAATAAAATTAAATAACAGCAAAAGGCGGTGAGAAATAGAGAAAATAATAATATATATAGGAAATCAAATCAATATATATATATATAAGAAAAATTTAGGAAAGAATAATACAAATTATATAAAGTAAGTTTAATCATGAATTTAGTTTTGAAAATATTTTCAGAGACTTCCAAAGATCAACAATCCCGGGATCGAGTTTAATACCATTTGGCGTTAAAGTATTTAACAGTGCTATCCAATAAGCTTCTTTAATTTTCCTGTTTCTGTTAGATGTAAGCTTTGTCTCTATACCCGTCAGTTTAATGTCTTCAAGAGAGTGTCCAGGCATGTTAAAGTGTTTTGTGACCGGAAGTTCTTTGTTTGTTTTTATTGTTGATTTATGGTTATTAAAACGTTTCCCCGTATAATTGTTTTGGTTGGACCTACGTTATCTAATAAATCATTGTTGGTGTTCTATTTCCAGATATTTTTAACAATGTTTAGAACATTGTTGTTGATTCGCACTTGTTCTAATGTTATAGTATAGTTCTAACACTAAGTATATCACTACATTAACATTTAATATATATTACCGATGTGAAATTATCATAAGATAAGCCATAAAAAAATAAAATAAGACATTTAAGAAACAAAATTTTACGTCAAAGGATACAATAATTTTCTAATCGTGATGAAATGAAAAACCGCTGTTACGTGCTTTATTCTTGATATAGAATTGTCTGTAGAATTATGTAAGACTGTGTGATCTGTGGCGTAGCAAGGGTTCTCAGCATCCGGTGGCGACTGCCCCCCCTCTTGTTACGCCACAGTGTGTGATACGCCAACGTTTGTAAGTTTTCATCTATATTTGCTGGGTACGAGTGTTCGGATGGAAGTTTCGTTATGTGTAACATCCCTCGCTTGTGTTTAGTTTTGTATTTTTTTTTTGTTAACGAGCATATCTTCCATTTGTTTATTTTTTTCCTCTTTAAAGTCATTGTTTGTTTGTAAGATTGAAACCGTAAATCAGTGTTAGTTGTCTATTTTTGTGTGGGAAGTGTTCTGCTGGAGCGACTTTGTGTTCCGGGATGTGTGTGTGTAAAGTTTCAAGGTTTATTCTATATATTATTTGATAAGACTACGTTTTCGGACAGAGCATCGTTTTTTTTTATTTAGTTTTTTGTCACACGTTGCTCGTGAGTGTAAGGAATGAACTACATGTCCTTTCAATGTCTCACCTGGTTTTTGTGTTATGTTCATAGTTAATTGGGTTGTTTAATGACTTTACGAATTTTTTGTTTGTGACTGTGTTGTTAATAAAAAGGTACACTCGGTGTTCATGTATATATATATATATATATATTTGTTTTCGGGTCTTTTGTTGATGTTGTGTTTGTTTGTAACTTGAAAGCGTTATCGATCTAATATTCGGGGTATTGTTTTCGCAGTTGTAGTGTTCTAGGATCTTTTTGTGCTATTTTAATGACATTAGCAGTGGATCAGTTTCGATTTAGTATTTTTAGTTCTCCTGTTGTTGTTCCCTATGACGTATAATGGTAAAATAAAGGTTTTACATGTTTTGCTATACACACAGAACCCCGTATTTGTCTGTCTTGAATTTAGGGTTACGTATAAGAATGTCAAGTTTTCTTCTGTGTTGGGTGGTTGTAGTGTGAACTTGATTAATGAGTGGAAACATTGTTTAGGAAGTAGTAGAACTGTTGTAATGTGAATTTGATTAATGGGTGGAAATGTTGTTTAGGACGTAGTAGAACTGTTGTAGTGTGAACTTGTTTAATGGGTGGAAACATTGTTTAGGCAACAGTTCTACTACTTCAAGTTCACACTAGTTTCCATCCATTAATTTCCTAAACAATCAAGTTCACACTACAACAGTTCTACTACGTTTCCATCCATTAATCCTAAACAATCAACAGTTCTACTACTTTTTCCACCCATTAATCAAGTTCACACTATCCTCATTACCGGATCAACTGTTTCAACAATATACGACCTCTAGTTCATCAACAATATCCTCATTACTGGATCAACTGTTTCAACAATATAAGACCTCTAGTTCATCAACAATATCCTCATTACTGGATCAACTGTTTCAACAATATAAGACCTCTAGTTCATCAACAATATCCTACTTACTAGATCAATTGTTTGAACCACGTTTAAACAATACAAAATTTATAGTGTCAACACATGACTGCAACAGAAGCAGTATCGTGGCTACTGGATCAAGTGTTAAAACTGTATTTGAAGTGTGTACCATCCCAACTAAACAGTACAATAAACCTCTTCGACGAAATACACTCTTCAACACGAATGGTATTCGATAACTGAATTTTGTTTACCTTGGACGTAGTCACCTTGTATCCATCCACACCTACAGAAGAAGATATAGATAGCATCATTAACATCACATCCCCACACAAAGAATACACCTTTCCAGTGAAAATCACCTTCGAAACCATCAGAATTTTTTTTTTATTTCTCTTCAACAACTAGTTTAAATTCGGGGACATTGTGTACCTTTGTAATTAACTACAAACAAAATCTATCAGCAGTCACACTTAGAGTTAATATTCATGGCAGCAGTCACACTTACAGTTAATATTCATGGTAGCAGTCACACTTAGAGTTAATATTCATGGCAGCAGTCACACTTAGAGTTAATATTCATGGCAGCAGTCACACTTACAGTTAATATTCATGGCAGCAGTCACACTTGTAGTTAATATTCATGGCAGCAGTCACACATACAGTTAATATTCATGGCAGCAGTCTCACTTACAGTTAACATTAATGTAAACACTACAAACCAATGTCCTCGACATTTGTAAAAACACGATTTAACTCCAAATATCGGATAAATCGATATTTCCTAAACAATGTATAAGACCTCTAGTTCATCAACAATATGTAAAATCAAAATCTCTGAAGATACTCTGTGGAACGTTAGTCCTTCCACTACTATTTAATTATGAATCATCTATTTGTCTCACAAACTCATCAACCGCAAAAAGCATTAGTAGCCACAATACAAAAACCTCCTTTCTACGACACCAGACAACAAATATCCTGGTTACACATAGAAGTCATCAACAAAGAGACAACATCTCTCACCAGCAGAAAAAAGTCGCTAGAAAACAGCTCCAAACAAACGACAAAGGGAAAGGTTTTGATGGTCTTAATCAAAAACAGTTAACATGGTAAAATATAACGTCTGTCTACCTACGTTATTATAAACTAAGATCCAACCAAGACCGTATCTAAAAGAAGGAAATACTTTGCAATAAAAATACTAACAGAATTAAAGTCCTCCCGTATTGTATACGTAAACTATATGGAGACCCTAAATATCATAAACAAGATTTACCTTTAAGACTCATAGTGTCATTTCTGCAATAGAGACAATATCCTCATTACTGGATCAACTGTTTCAACAATATAAGACCTCTAGTTCATCAACAATATCCTCATTACTGGATCAACTGTTTCAACAATGTGTTTCATCTTTGTCTTCTGAAGCAGAAGACAAAGTGAAACACAGGTAAAATCAAAAAAGTTTTGATTTTACCTGTGTTTCACCTTTGTCTTCAGAGA
>NW_013674642.1:0-3282 GCF_000517525.1 Limulus polyphemus
GAACTGTGTTGGTTGTATAAAACAAAACACTACATCACTTTGTCCAGTATTGATTGGATATGAACAGTGTTGGTTGTATAAAACAAAACACGACATCACTTTGTCCAGTATTGATTGGATATGAACAGTGTTGGTTGTATAAACAAAACACGACATCACTTTGTCCAGTATTGATTGGATATGAACAGTGTTGGTTGTATAAAACAAAACACTACATCACTTTGTCCAGTATTGACTGGATATGATGAACGGCAGTTGCTGATCTGATGAGAACCGATCCTCTCAAGAAAGATATTCAAACTCTGACACAGCAAAATTTCCCAGAATGTATTGTTACCCACATTTCTGGGTCGCCACCATTATGAAAAAAAGGCAAAATGGACTCGTCAATACTTTAACATATTCACACGATTCATGAAACTAGAAAACCAAGTAAGACAAGCCTAAAGGAATTTGCAGAAATTTAATAACACACAGAAATACTGAAGGGAACAACCCTAGACAATACATGACAAGATTATCTCGCTTTGTAGTTGGTTATTTTAATGTAATATGGCAAAAAACATTACAATATAATGACCAATAAATACATATGTACATATTAACATTAAAATCATTAAACTAAAACAGTTACTTGAAATACAACACTCTTAATTGCCAAAAACTCAAGATCTTGTGAGGAAGAATTAAGTGTTCATATTTGTATGTTGTACAAGAGAAAGAAACACCTGGTATTTTTAACTTATCACATTAGCATATTTGTATATCCATGAAAAATATTCTTGAAAGGAAATAAACTTGAACATAAACGTTGGGCAAAAAATGTTGTGCATAATATTTTCAGATCTTCTCAGATTTACGTAGCTATTTATTATCATACTGGTATCTTTGAGCTTTTATTTTATGTTTTGTTGTGTCATATTTAGGTTCACTTTTCCCCAAAAAGCGAGTAGTAAGACAATAAATAGAAGATTCGGGAAATACTTTCTGAAACAAACAAAAGTATGATTAAACACTTGTACAACAATACAAGTTCCGGGGTCTTACTTTGGTCAAGCTTTGAGTTAATAGAGTGTTGAAGCAGGTAAGGTGTATGATTAAACACTTGTACAACAATACAAGTTCTGGGGTCTTACTTTGGTCAAGCTTTGAGTTATTAGAGTAACTAGCTTACATATACTTGAATAAAGATGTGTTCATATTTTTCTAGGCCTTATTCTTTCTATATTAGAAAAAAAAAGACATTTTTATTCACGTATATTTAAGCAATTTTTTCAAAATTTCCTCTCTGGGCTAGTGTTCCACACAAAAGCGACCATTTCATAAAGTTTGTATTTATTTGGCCATGCTTCTGTACCATCAGTCTCAAGTGAAGAAATGATACAAGGGTTTGTACAAGGTAATCTTCCTTTGAATATGTATCATGTAAAGGGTTATTGACATCAATAATACAAGACTTTGTTTGATTTGATATGTGGTATAAAATAATCTGACCGTCTTTTGTCAAGAGGAAACTCTCATCCTTTATGGTACGATTGCTCTTCTTACCTGCTTCAACACTCGAATAATTTTTTCTAACAGGTACATTTCCATTTTCATTATCTCATATACCCACACCTAAAAAAATAACCTCAAAAAAACCAAACCTAAGTAAATAATATGTGCATTATTTTTCCCTAATCTACACCCTTGATTAAGTAATAATGTCATATATATATATGTGTGTTTTATACACAAATATGCACTAAATGACAAGTTGAATAAAATCATACCAAACAAACAGAGTTAAACTGAATATACTACATGTTTAATTGATAAATTCAAAGTAATAACACATAGCAAAAAATGTTACAATATAATGACCAGTGAATACATTGTATCGTGTTGACTTGACAGTTATTATGCTTTTAAGATCTAACAAAGGGCTCAGTTTCTGTTTCCCTTCACCCTGCTAGTGGAATTAAGGGTTATTCTAAGGTGAATTCTGAAACTTTACTAGAGTGAATATAACTTTAAGTGGCATACTAAGTTTGAATGATGGGTTGTGAACATTAAGCTGTGGATTGTTCGTAAATGTGTGTGGCACAGGTATGTACAAAGCATGACCAACTGAGAGCTCTATGACGTCTGGGGAAGCTGTGTAAGCAGGAAGTAAGGGATTGGAAACGTGATGGAAAGGTGTGAAAGCTAAAAGATAAGGGAATAAGTAACAGACAGGATGAGTGGCCAGCTTGGAGAACTAAGGCTATGACAATATGATAAAAGCAGCAAGTTACTGAAAAAGGCTAATGAATAAAAGTCATGTACAAAACTTCTGACTAGAAGAAAACTGAAAATTTAAACATATGTAAATGTTAACATTTAAATCATTAAACTGAAACAGTCACTTCAAATACAACGTAAAATACTGGAAGTATTGTAAGAATAATTAATACAAAATGAAGCAGTGCATGTACTAAATAAACCAAATTTATGAAAATAATTAGTTGGATGCTGTCTATAAAAAAATATTGGGAAGCAATCAAGGTTCTTTGTAGACTTTCATCTTGATTTTATGGTAGGGCTATGTAGCCTGCTTTATTCCCTTCTGAGATGGGATACCACCTGTGCCAGTTTTTATGCCACAGTTTCTGGTTCAAAGCTTCCATTACAATGGTTCTAGATACCCTGCTGTAGGCTCCAGGTTTTGATCCATTTAGCAGCTTGGTTGTACTGTTGTATCTCTGCTACTTGATTGTGGCATTTTCAAGCTTCTTGGAAATGATGGTTAGAAGTGTGTGATGCAGGTTATCCAAAGCAATGCCACTTGCTTTATTTCTGGTGCTTAAATCCTTTGCTCTGTGTCAAAATAATGGGCTTATTCTTCTTAATATTATATATAGTAGTAGTATTTAGTAAGTAGGTTGAATAATATGGGTGTTGGGCTAAGGATTCTTCTACAGTAGGTGTCTGTGACTTGTTGGCGATAAATTCAAAAATAAACAAACAGTATGCACTCCACTTGTTTTCAAAATAATAATATATATATATTTGAATTAGTTAAATGTATTTACAACAAATTCTATGCACTGTAGAGATCATAGGCATATCATAAACACTATATGTTGTTCTCTTCTTGTTGTCAAAAATCCACTTAGCCCTATTCAATTGACAAGCTGAACCACTTTTCTCTATTTCTATTGCACTAGTATTCTGTGTATAATCCACTTACAATTATAGCGTGAGTTACCACAGTCGTATACTGCTCTTTCAGTAATTGTCTGGTCCTCGTACTTCAGATAT
>NW_013674642.1:3303-8518 GCF_000517525.1 Limulus polyphemus
ATATGGGTGTTGGGCGTAAGGATTCTTCTACAGTAGGTGTCTGTGACTTGTTGGCGATAAATTCAAAATAAACAAACAGTATGCACTCCACTTGTTTCTAAATAATATATATATATATATAAAATAGATATATATATATATATATATATATTTGAATTAAGTTAAATGTATTTACAACAAATTCTATGCACTATAGAGATCATAGGCATATCATAAACACTATATGTTGTTCTCTTCTTGTTGTCAAAAATCCACTTAGCCCTATTCAATTGACAAGCTGAACCACTTTTCTCTATTTCTATTACACTAGTATTCTGTGTATAATCCACTTACAATTATAATGTGAGTTACCACAGTCGTATACTGCTCTTTCAGTAATTGTCTGGTCCTCATACTTCAGATATCATCTGTTCCTTTTGTTAAAGTGCACCCAGGCTGGTTCAATTACTTTTGAACTCACTTTGACCGAATAAACTATACTTCTTATCTTTTTTAAAACTGTTATGGGTTTATTCTTCTTAATATTATATATAGTAGTAGTATTTAGTAAGTTGGGCTAAAGATTCTTCTACAGTAGGTGTCTGTAACTTGTTGGTGATAATTTCAAAAATATACGAACAACACACACACACACCTCTTGTTTCCAAAATAATATATATATTCTGTTTATCTAGGCAAGATTGTAGTATTGCAGCATAATTATCCAAAATGCATTCATAATTTCAGGATTTTTATAGTTCATTAACAATTTTAATGACTCTTGGTTTATTTGAAAAGTATTGTGCTTGTGTTTGATTGTTACAACAACTGCGAGCAGTTCCTTGCTTTTTCTATTATGTTGTTTAGAAACCATTAAATGTTTGGCTTGCATGCAGCATTCCATGATCCATGCCATCATGTGTTTGACAAAACCATTCCAATATCACACTTGTTGGCATCATTGTTAAGGATGGATAAACATTCTTGATGAGGATAAGATAGCACTGCCTTCAATTAAAGAATTCCTAATGACTGAAATGCTTGCTAATATTCTTGACTCTCTTTACAATATCAATATTCTTTACCAAAGTGTCCCCCCTTTGCCTCTAAAGAGGGAGTAGGCCCCCTCAAAATTGTAGGCCCATGCCAACTCCCCCCCCCCCTATCTGTTCTGGCCTGTAGATGAGATATCATTGCAATTATTTTAAGTTTAAGCTCCATTAGTATGTCAAGGTGACAAGTATAACCCTGATGCCCATTAGGTTGTACAAATACATCTGCAAATTCCATGAGCAAGTCACAAAGTTCCTGACTTCGCATTGAACTCAGATTGATGGCACATTCCTCAACTAGCAGCTTGAGATTCTCTAGAAATGATTGTTTTCAAACATGGTACAGTTGTAGTGATGCCAGCCAACAAGGTTGCTTAATGTAACCTCTATTTCTGATACTGTGATGACAGTGACAGTTTTGCCTAAAAGCTGAATATTTGAATGTCCATAATCACTGCCCAAACACCTACACAATGCTAACTTTCTGACAGATAACTGTTGGAGTAACTGCTGTCTGATTTCTAGATGGTAATTTTTTCATTGATTCTATTACCACAGCTATATATGGCAACAACACTATATTATATTTGTAGCATGTCAAGTAAATATTTATAATTTCGAAGGTACTACTGATATCAATTTGCCTTCTACTCCAGACTGATATAACCAAATTGAACCATTTTAGCACAAAAATAGTGTTAGTCAGAGAAGAAATGTCTTTCATACGTAAGTGGTTCTGCATGCATAATCCCCCTGGGTCAGGAAAACTGAGGAAAGTCATTATATTTTATTTTACATTACTGGCCAGGGAAATATTAGAGAATTTCGTTTTATAGACAAAAACTGATAAAAGTAAGTGAATTTCATGTGAAAAAAAATATTACGGCCAAAAACTGCATACAGGTTAATTATGGTACATTTAGCACCCCAATATGCATATTTTATACACAAAATGTTTTTATGGGCATCAATTTTTTTGCTTCCTATTAATTGTCATGGAGTATAAAGGAAGCCCTAAGAGATTGCATAAGTGGAGTGTAAGGACTGTGGAGAAGGCTTATTCTGATATGGTACTTTACCTCCCCTCACAAGATAACCTAATGTCATTCAGTGCTGCCATCTATATGCAAACTTTTGCTTTGTGCATGCCACAAGCTTTCCACTCCCCAACATATCTCATGTAAATCATCATGCATCATCTCTTAACCAATAGTTGCATGATATGCTCACATTACGCATGGGATTCTCTCTACACTCATCTACTGAATTTCACTTTTTGTTTAGCAACATTTGAGTTCACACATACTCTGTGTTTCTAGTGTGGCAAACAATTTTTTTTTTTTCACCTACATGGCTCATTTATATATATTTTGGCACTCGAATTTTGTGAAACTTGTGCTATGAATTCTGAAGTTCATGTTACCACTTCAGGGGTCACACCAGCGACCAGCGTTTTTTCTCAGTCCTCGGGTGCGATCGACCTGACAATGGATCTCTCTGCTTTTACACTTCAGGAGATTGAGCGCTTCATGGGTCGCCCTTTGTCCCTAGACATCGCCCAGGCCCCTCCTGAGTTGACTGAACTTGTTCAGAGTGATGAGGACTTTGATTGTCTTTTCTCACCTCCTGAGTTTGCTGTTCCTTCCCATTTGCAGCCTGAGGAATCACCTAAGCCTAATTTGGTCTTTACGGATTTTGCATCTTTACGGGTTTGTGATGTTTTATCCTTTTCCCCTATCTCTTATTCACCTTGTCCTTACTTGGTACATGAACGAGATTCCCAACCATTTTTGGTTTTTCCTCCCTCTGATCTTCTGGTACATACTGATCATTTTGTCTTGCACATTTCAAATAAACTCTACAAAAATAAATTCTTGGTTATTACACCCAAATGCTACTTAATAACTTTTTATGTTCAGTGACATCCAACATTCAGGTATTAAGATTTGCATAAATAGTAAATTCAAGAATTACTTTATGGTAACTAAATTGAACAAAGTAAAAAGAACCATGCACTTGTGAACAAGAGACAACTATTATTTCGTACAAGTAACAAAAATGCTGGGGTCTCACTTGACACTTTTACTGACCATTTTTACTGGTCTGACTTATAGAACCAGGTGGAAAAAAGCATTCACTCTACAAATCAAACATATTGTTGATGTGAACGTGCTTTATAGTCACTGTAAAAAAAAACAAAAAACTACACATTGGATATGTAAAGATATTAGCCCAACTTGTATATCTCTGGTTATGTTCAGAGTTACTGATGAGGAGCAGATAGGTGAAGTGAAGAAAAAGTGTCATTCAGTTGTTCACATTATATAGCCACACAATAGCAGATATAATAAATAAACTTAGCATTCCAAAAATTGTTTAATCTCAAAATCTAACTTCAAGGGAGGTCCAGTTCAATCTACACTTTAATCAAGGTGTGTTATTGGGTTATACTAGTGTCGGTTAATTCCACTCCTCATCAGTAACCCTGAACACAAGTTAACACAAGAGAGATAAGCTGGACCTATACCATAGTGAAACGTATCAAACATACTGTTGGTATGAACGTGCTTTGTAGTCACTATGAGAAAAACCTATACACTGGATAGGTGAAGTGAAGAAAAAGTGTCATTGGTCACTATTCATTCTTCACATTATATAGCCGCATAATAGCAGATATAATAAATAAACTTAGTATTCCAAAAATTGTTAAATCTCGAAGTATAAGTTCAAGGGAGGTCCAGTTCAATCTAGAACAACTGTATTGTTGTTCTTTCTTGTGAGTATCACTTACACCCTAAGAGTGTAATGACCCAGAAGCTTGACCAGGCAAGTAAAGGCTCCGTGAAATGGTTTGTATACAATCCTAGTCTGAAGTTTGAATTAGTACAAGTTTACAACTGTTCACACGTTGCTCATAAGAAAGTCATAAATGCAAAACACCATGAACATTTTAAAAAGTTTACATGGGTAAAGTTATTTTTTTGCTTCCAGGAAGGGTGATAATATAGCTGTTTATCAGTTGTTGCAGTAGCTCTAATATGAAATGAATAAATGTATCCTATCAGTTTTTAGTTATATCAGCACCAATGAGACTTTATTAATCTAGTTTTTGTTTTTATTCTTGTCTGTAAATATATTCTTTGGAATAAGAATAAGAGTAGGTGTAAAAAACACTCGCAACATATATCTCAACTTACTTCCACAGATGATAAAGCTGTGTGATTTACTTAAACTTGCACATAGCTCAGTACCACTGGTCACAAATATTTACTTTCCCTAATATATGCTAGACACATATATTGCTGGATAATATCCACTTCTGTTGTTTAAAATTAAGTAAAACCATAAGCTCTCTTACTTGTTAGCTATATTAAAGATGTGGAATTTTAGTTATGAATTTTAAAAATTTGTTAGTTCAAAGATACTTTGATATAGTATATTCTAAGTATGTTTTTACATCTGTCTCATCTTTTAGAGCAAGATTTGAATCAGTTATTGGCCCAGTATTACAACAGTGTAAGCAGCCAATAGAGGAAGCTCTTTTTCAGGCAGGTCTAGGAAAGAATGACATCTCCAAAGTAAGTGTTGATATAAAATGTCTGTTAGCAATAAAAGAACTAAATGTGCTAGTGGAGTGCCTAATACCTGATCGTAAACTCAAAAATAAAATCGGTAATTTATTGTTAAGACTGTCTGATATTTGTGATCATTATCTTAGATTTTCCAAATCAACTAATCTTTTGTCTTCAATTGACATATAATGTTACATTGTTTACAGTATAAAGTATTGTCTGTCTTGTTTTCAATTGACATATAATGTTACATTGTTTACAGTATAAAGCATTGTATGTTTTGTTTTCAATTGACATATAATGCTACATTGTTTACAGTATAAAGTATTGTCTGTCTTGTTTTCAATTGACATATAATGCTACATTGTTTACAGTACAAAGTATTGTCTGTCTTGTTTTCAATTGACATATAATGTTACATTGTTTACAGTATAAAGCATTGTATGTTTTGTTTTCAATTGACATATAATGCTACATTGTTTACAGTATAAAGTATTGTCTGTTTTGTTTTCAATTGACATATAATGCTACATTGTTTACAGTACAAAGTATTGTCTGTTTTGTTTTCAATTGACATATAATGCTACATTGTTTACAGTATAAAGTATTGTC
>NW_013674642.1:9518-19334 GCF_000517525.1 Limulus polyphemus
TTTTGTTTTCAATTGACATATAATGCTACATTGTTTACAGTACAAAGTATTGTCTGTTTTGTTTTCAATTGACATATAATGCTACATTGTTTACAGTATAAAGTATTGTCTGTTTTGTCTTCAGTTTGAAAGTTTCTCTCAAGGTGTTCAGATTGAGTAGTTAAGGGAATAATCTAATGCCTCAGTTTGAAAGCTAGTTGAATTATAATAGTTATATAGTATTGTTTGCTTTGTGCATGTTATTATTCTGTATTCTTAAGTGTATTCTTTAAGCAAATAATTACTTAATGTACTAGTGCTATAATTACTGAAATAAGAGTAGGCTTAAATTTCATGGGCAACCAACAGCAAAAAACAAAGAGACGTCGAACTTAAGTACTATATTTCTTGCTTTTGAGGTATATTTTTTATTTATTGATGTAAAAGTAATTTATATGTAAAAATTAGAAGGTAAAATAATTAAAAAATAATAATAATTATTATTCACGAGCTATGCTTGCAAGTAACTCGTGCGTTTATTTGTTGTTCAGTACTGTAGCTTGCACTGTACATTCACCAAGTGACTTAGAACTTGTATGGCAGGATTATTAGTTAGACACAATTCAAAGAGGCAATAAAACAATAAAATTAATTGGAAACAGATCTGATCTGTTAAGAGCCTTAAGCTATTTAGGACAACCAGTTGTAATTTCCTGTTACTATGTTGTCATTCTAGAAAAAGAAAAAAAAAGTAATTTAGATTTATTTTATATTTTATACAGTGATTATAACATTGGTCAATTTGACTGTGTCCATCTAGAATTATGGTAGAGAAAATAACAGATAAAATATAAATTTTGCTGAAAAAAAATCTTTTTTTTATAGGAGGTTTTTTTTTGAAATCACACAAATGAAGAAGAGTATTTTTAATCTAAACAAGAAAATTATTTTGCATTTGAAACAGTCAACACACTGACTCCTTCTATTCACAGAGAAATCTTTAATAAAAGTAATTAATTTAAAAAGTTTATTTATTTATTTATTTTTTGTAGAAAAGACTTGTAATGTTTACAAAAACTCACCAAATTTTGTGAAGATACACATGTCATATTAAAAATTATAGTAAGAATACTTTCATGATTACTTATGGTTACAAGGTCAGTGTAATCCATCATCCCCATATGTAAAGAGTTAAGAAAACATTGGGAAGCTTAAAGAATGATAAATTCCTGGGCCAAATAATATTTATCGAATAATTTTGAAAGACGTCACGGATTTGATATGTGAGCCACTTACTACTATTGCTACAGTTACCAGAAGGTTGTAAGGTGTCCAATTTTACTCTTCTCTTTAAGAGATGAAAGTTATCCTAGTAAATACTGCCCTATTAGTCTAACATCAGTGGTGGGAAAAGTTTTTGAAAGTCTGATGAAAGATGCTTTGCAGAGTCATTTAACAAAGTTTAAAATTTTGTTGGATAGTCAACATCATTTCACTAGGGAAAAATCTTGCCTAACTGTCTAACATTCTTTGAACACATTCTAACACAGTCATTTTAAACAAAGAATCCAACATAAACAAACGAAAAATCAAGGAATCCATCTTAATTGAACAAAACAACCCTACTCTAAACCAACACCCCGGGGTGCCCAGATACCTCTTCTTAGTTTCACAACAGTTCCGGTCATGTGACTTCTTTGTTCAATACTGTATATATATCCGTGTCAGTGTAAATTACTTGTACCTGATGATGACAAAACCTTGTCGAAACGTTGTACATTTGCTGTTATGTTAAACTTATATTAAAGTTTTTCTTCATTACCCATTCAAGCCGTCCCCAACTATTATTAGTCTCAATGTGGGTTCCTCGTCATCAAATTCTTTGAAGAGGTTATGCAGATGAGGGTGCAGGTGTGGATTTTGTGTATCTGTATTTCCAGAAAACATTTGACAATGTGCCACATAAAAGGCTTGTTAAAAAGTTATCTCTGGATTAATGTCACTCCATAGCTCATTGTTAGGACATTTGCTCTTTTGTTTTACATCAATGACATAGTTGGAGGAATGGTCAATAAGATATTTAAATTTTCTGATGATATTAAAGTTTTGGATGTTGCTGGCTGCAAGGAGGATGCTGCTGCTTTACAAAAGGATTGGAATTATTTGGCAAGTTGGGCTAATAAATAGCAGATGACTTTTAATTCTAATAAAAGCAAGGTAATGATTGTGGAATATCACATTTTGAATAATCGGAATAGTGAGGATTACTGAGTTCACATTTGAAGGAAAGCCCGTCATGGCCAGGTGGCTCGGGTGCTCGACTCGCAATCTGCAGGTCGCGGGTTCGAATCCCCATCACACCAAACATGCTTGTCCTTTCAGTCACGGGGGCATTATAACGTGACGGTCAATCCCACTATTCGTTGTTAAAAGAGTAGCCCAAGAGTTGGCGGTGGGTGGTGATGACTAGCTACCTTCCCTCTAGACTTACACTGCTAAATTAGGGATGGCTAGCTCAGATAGCCCTTGTGTAGCTTTGCGTGAAATTCATAACAAACAAACAAAACATTTGAAGGAGAGTAATAAATTTGATCTCGATGTTAAAAATTGATGATGAAGTTAATTGTGGTTACTGACCTGTGAAGCATTATTTTCAGTACGAATGAGTTGTGCTAGGCAGTGTATGCTTTCAACTCTAGTAGAATGAGTAATTATATTATATTGTAGCATGAAAACTAGTTAAGTCTCTGTGTTAATAAAAAAATTGTAAAACTGTGTTTGTGTATTTGTTTGTTTGCATCAAGATATTTGGATTTCTCTAGGTAATCCTTTGTGGAGGTTCGGCAAAGGTGCCAAGAATTCAGCAGTTAGTTTCAGATGCATTCCCGGATGCTGAAGTATTAAATACTATTTCACCTGATGAAGTTATTGCAGTAGGAGCAGCTGTTGAGGTATTTAATAAATACTTGTATTTTGAATTAACCTCCTCAGGTCATCATAACCTGATGATGACCTAAGGAGGTCAAAATATTGTTATTTGTTTTGCATTTTTGAGTAAAAGTTTTTAGTACCATATCAGCCATTTCTACTAGAAATATATTTACTTCAAGTGGGTTTCTCATCATCCTGAATTACTTGGTGTTAGTTAACACCAAAGGATTTGAAATTTGTGTAACCATAAATTGTCTTTTACTTAAAAATTTGGTCATTTTAATATAACTTGAGTTTAATTTCACAATTTTTCAATCACGTAATATTGTTTTTCATCACTTAAGTGATATACTGAATTCTCTGCTAGTATGTTTAAAGCTTAACAATACATCACCACCTTGTGACACAAAAGTTTAAAAAAGAGTTTTAAGGTGTTGGTTTAAAATCAACTTTTGAGGCTGTTGTTTAAAGTGTGGAAAATTAACTATTGACCTTTATCTCAACCTGATCAAAACTGCTTGGTTTTGGACTTATCAGGTCTGTAAATATTTAAGCCAAACCTTTTATGTTCCGGTCATTAACATGACCATGTAAAATGATAATATTTTGTAGGTGTATTCAAGGTCAATAAGCAGAACGTTTTCATCCACCAGCAGCTTATATTTTTCACAATGATCGTGGTTAGGATATAAATTTAATTCTTCACCATTAGTCTTCTGTTGTTTTTAGTTGCTGCTCTCGTATCACTCCCCCATTCCTTTAAATTTCAACATTGGTGAATGTTTTCAACCATTCTTACAACAATTGCCCCCCCAGTGGCACAGCGGTGTGTCTGCGGACTTACAACGCTAGAATTCGACTTTCGATAACTGTGGTGGGCAGAGCACAGATAGCCCATTGTTTAGCTTTGTGCTTAATTACAAACAAACAAATTTACAATATTTATTAACTTATTTCAATCTGGTGAGGGTAAGATCAATGTGGGAAAAAAAATTTAAAGAGGAAACCGAAATAACTTTGTATTTAAAAAAAAATCTTAATACATTAGCGGTGTATGACAAGAAAATCTTCTAAGATAAATTTATATTACCTAGTTAAGATACATTTATGAACCACATAGTAAATGTGGTGAATCACATGCATCAAAAGAAGAAACAGAAAAACTATAACAGGATTCGTTCAAACAATATGTGGTGAAAACCTTGATCATTCATTAATATTTCTTGTGATATAATGTATAATTCATGTGCTTCTAGGGTTTACAAGATTGGATTATTGAACAGTTAAAAAAATAAATAAAGGGTCTTTTGTTAATGCAGGACAAAACAGGAGTTTTTAACATATTCACACAATCATTAAACAGTTGGCCTGTTGTATAACATCGAATAATGAACTTGATGAAATGTCATAACATTATTCACGTACGTAACTTAATTTCGGTTACTATATGGTGAAGCAAAATGGTCTCAAAACCCCATAGATAAAACAGAAGTTAACATGATATTTGTGTTTTGTAAAACAATCTTTTAGTGATTGAGATCAATTTTTTATAATCGATGACGAGGAACCCACTTTGAGACTAATAATGCTTGGAGACGGCTTGAATAGGTTGAATGTACAACGTTTCGACAAGGTTTTGTCACCATCAGGTACATTTGCTGTTATGTTAAACTTATATTAAAGTTTTTCTTCATTACCCATTCAAGCCATCTCCAAATTTTTTATGTTTTGTTTTGTTGTATTTTTTACGTATGAACAGTGACTCTAGAATATTAAGTTAAAAGTAGACACCAACTTATGCTTGTCGTGTTAAATTGTTTTAGGCTGCTCTTCTGTTAGGAAAAGACATCAAGGAAAGTCCTGAACTTAGTAGTCATATTCTAGCTGTGCAGAATACACTCTATATAAAGGTTGGTGTGTTTGAGTTAAGACTTGCTCTGAAATATAAATATAAAAAGCCTTTCCATGTAGTACAGAATCAGTATATTTTCTTCTTGCTAATTTAAGAATTTTTTTAATCTTAAATTTATTATTAATAAAAAAATTAATAATGTACTATTTAGGCTGTTTTAATATATCTATTATAATAATACTCAGTTTTTATCTGTCCTGAAAGTGTGTGCACACCTTACTATCTTAATGGATGTGTGTGCAGTTCATTTCAGTGGATGTAAACAAAATGCAGATGAAATATAATTTAGTAGATGTTTTGTACAACA
Organism: Limulus polyphemus; assembly: GCF_000517525.1. Lineage (NCBI taxonomy): Eukaryota > Metazoa > Arthropoda > Merostomata > Xiphosura > Limulidae > Limulus > Limulus polyphemus. The sequence goes on from NW_013674642.1 coordinate 14,648, forward strand.
ACATATTAAAAACATACCAAAGTTTTTAAAATGGTCTAATGTCGTAGAATAATAAGTTTATTTATTGATTGTATTATGTATGGTAAAGTTTAGCCCTAACTAAACTAAAGCAAATTTATCTCTCTATCGATTATAGGCTGTACTAAGTAAAGGCTTAACTAATGTTAGGCCTAAGACAAGTCGAATTGTAGATTTTGATTTCTGTGATTAGAATTTCTTTGTATTATTCTAGAAATACTGTATTTAAAGAAGTAATGTTACAATAAAGATACTAATTTTAGAGCAAATGTTTTGCAGGTCTCTGCTAGTGCATGTGTGTGTATGTATTATGTGTGTGTTAGTAATCTTTATGACAGTATCAGTATTTTTTCCGAATTTTCTTTTTACCATTCATAATTATAGATACATGACTTAGAAATTAAAAACTGAATATGAAATATTACCATTTAAAAATAAATTTCCCAACACACAAAGTGCAAATTATATCTTTTTTAAACATTATTTTGATGAAATTTGCAAATTCCAAACACTCGATTGAGTACTCGATAACTTTATCGAATAGAATGGTTTTAAAACAAATAAGCACTAAAGCCATTTTCTAAAAAAATTTTGAGAAATGTAACAAAAGATCGCAATTTTTTGGTTTTTTACAGTTTACTTTATGAATCAATTACTTCTTACGTAATGACTTTTAAATGGCAGCGTGTGGAATACCCCCCACTCCATATGACATGACTATTGGGGGTTGTGATGTAAACTTATGGTTTTTGTAAATTATTTTGTTACGTAAACCACTTCTGTATTTTAGTTTTTGAACTTGTTGACTTTAAGTAAAATATATTGTAAAAAATCTGTGTATTGTCTTATACTTAAGGATATTTTTAAATTTATTTAAACTTTCAATTGTCAGTGAAAGTCGTCTCCTTTTTATTATCCTCTAATTTCTCAATGTAATTAATTATTTGTTCTCCTCCAAGCAAATATTTATAATTTCATTTCATAACTTGTTTAATAGAGTATTTCATCTTTTGTTTTTAGGCTTACTTAAGTTTTGTATACTTTTGTATCTGTAACAGGAAACAGTACTAAAACTGAAATCTGCTTATCTATATTCAGTATCTTTTATATGTATATACCTCCTTTATATGTTACAAAGAACATTTACTGGTCAGTTTTAAATATGTTATTTGAAATTTTCCGTTAAGTTTTTTTTTGTAATGTATACAGGAGTCTGTAATTAAAGTATAGAATACAGATAATCTGATTACACCATTCATTTTGAAATTCATTTATTACATTTTAAATGTATTAACTAGCTAATCATATTTTCCTCTAGTCTCTTGGAAGTGATGGTGAAGATTTATTAGTCCCTATTATTCTTTCGGGCACTCCTGTTCCCACCAGGTGGCAAGACAGCTTCCATTTACCAGAAGGTCAAGACAGTGTTTGTTTAGAATTTTTTAAAGGATATCAAGATGACATGAAACAAACAGTTTTGTTAGCTAAGGTAGCTATTTCTTTACACTACAGTTTATGGCTGAAAATATCGTTAGTGGAAAGGATATTGAACATGTGAAAAAATGCATTATAATTATTATAAAAAAGATAGTATGAACAATATATTTAAGTAGCTATGGTCATTATTGGATATATTGTTGTCTGATTTTTGTTGGTAACTTGCTTTGATCGGAAGTTAATGTTAACATATTGTTACTATATTTAACCAACTTTCCAGAATTGGTTATTATTGCCCTATTGTCAGTTCTCTATCAGTAATCCATTACATTGGCTTGAATACAACTTCTCATATGTGTAACCATGGGCACTTAAAACATAAGGAAGCGGAACTATAGGATGTATTTTTGAATGAGAAAGCCACAAGGCAAAACTTGTCATTCTACTAAATATCTTTACATTTTGATATGCAGTCTGCTATGGTGATTTTATTATATATAATACTGCTTTCATTTGTTCTCATTAAAAGATTGTGACGATTGTAGAGCCGATAAGAAGTGCATTCTTCAATGAACTGTGCTTTCTTTATATACTATAAAAGGATTGTTTTATGTGTAAATATAAAACTGTGATAAGTAGTGGAGGCCTTTTTCCACACATAGATCAAACATACCCTTATACAACAAAAGTAGTAATATTTTTCTCTGTATTTAATTTTTAAAGTGAACTTGCGTGGAAATACTTAGGCCTAAAGCCTATTTTAACATTGTTTTCTTTTTTCATTAAATAAAAACATATAAACAAAATTACATACGCATAATGATATAAACTAATAGATATGTTGTTCTTACTTTTGGCTCTATATTTTATATATTTTATATTGTAAATCCAAACAAGTGGTAGGTAATGGTTATTTTAATGTTGAAGTTTTCATGATATAAAATTTTAACAGAAACAACTTTACAAATAGAAGGCCCATCTTCTAAATATTATTATATAATTAGTTTGATAAAGAAGTTTGTAATACTATAATATGAGTCATATTTTAGTATTTATAATACCTCACTTTCTGATTTACAGTCCTGATATTTTATGTATACTTGAAAAATATTAGTGATCAGAATTTTTGACAAAAGTTTTGTGAATCTAAAACATGAATAGTAACTTGTGTAATGTTTGGTGTTGCATGTTTAGGATAGTAACTACCGTGTAATATAGTGTTGCATGTTTAGGATAGTAGTAATGTTTAGTGTTGCATGTTTAGGATAGTAACTACCGTGTAATTTAGTGTTGCATGTTTAGGATAGTAACTACCGTGTAATATAGTGTTGCATGTTTAGGATAGTAACTACCGTGTAATATGGTTTAAAATTAAACAGATGGTTTTGGGATATTTTATGTAATTAACATCAAACATTTCACAAAAATATCAGTATTATTATTTTAGTTCTTTTTCTGATAATTTATAAGGAACTTTATGGTAACAAGTGCGTGAGATGCAAGTACTTGTATAGCAATGGAATGAAACTTAAAGATGAGCATACAAATAAAAAAAATCTTTAGTTATTACACTCTCAAAAATAAATATTGATGAAGCTTGTTTTTAGTTATATATTATCTCACTGTTGTAGTAGATCACTAAATTATAGGAGGATAATGGCATATAATACTTTTAGGTCAGAATGAAGGTTCGTAATATCTGATAATCATAGACAAACCGTCATCTCATACAACTTATACAAACTTCCTGACATCTCTCAAACTGAGTAGAACCAGAAGATTGATGATACAAAAAACAGGGTACATAGCGAATGCTGTAGTACATAACTTTGTCTAAGATAAAGGATTATCAGAAGTTTATCATCTGTAACATTATTTGGAAGATACCATTTTACTAAGTCCAGAACACCTGCACTAAAGCTTTTACATGAATAAAGATGTATTCATGACTAGTTTTGGAAAGGTGAAATCTAGCAGGATTTTTTTTTCTATAAAGAAAATAAACTACATTTTCCATAAGAAATAGAGTAGGTTATTAATAGCAGAGTTTATTGACTATTGGGGAATAACAGTTGCCTCTACAAAAAAGAATGGACACTGTTATGAGTAACTGCTGCCCAGACTTTAACTTTTGAACTGTTTCTCACATCTTCAAATGCTTTAAAAAGAAAATTAAACATTACTATTTCATGTGCAACAAACCATGTTTATCTACACTTGGTTTTCCTGGAATATTTCTCAAAAGTAGTTCCAAAATTCATGATTTGAGAATTTCAAGCAAATCTAATTCAGCCTTCATGTCTGCAAGATCTTTGAGTATTTTAGCTTATCATATTTTTAGATGGTTGATGATACACCTGAGAGTTTTGTGGCACACATTTCCACAACAGGTACTGGACAGCAAAAAGTTATGAGATTTTTTTATCTTTTGGTGGATAAACAGTAAGTTTATGGATTTACATATTGGGAGTTAAGACTTGGGAGTTAATTCCCAATGGTAAACAAAACACAGATAGCCCACTGTGTAGCTTTACAGTAAAAAAACTGAGAGATTTTTTTAAGATAAATCACATAAATATAAATGTTTAAAATTTTGAACAAATACATGATTTTTTTTTTATTGTGTTTATTCCAATATAGTTGATAATGAAGGAAATACCAGATGGAATTCTTTTGGTTTCTTGTCATATCAGAAGGTATGTAGTATTTGTGAAACATTATTTTTCTCTCATTTTGAGCAAGTAAAATGATTGTATTATATTTTTCGAAACACATTACTTATTAACTTAAAAATATATCTCTAGGACAGTTAAGTATTTTTAAAGTATGTTGATGGTTAAAGGTAAGTTTGAAATCATCAAAAAGTCTTTCAGTTCGGTCCAGTATTTTACTTTCACATACTTATTTTACATATTTTTCTGAAAATTTAATGTATATAAATTGTTAATTCTAGACCAGCTAATATTCTCTTTTTAATTTTTTGTCCTTTGGCTTTTTTGTCACTTAAAAGTTTAAAGATATTATTTTTTAATATTTTTAGTTTAATGCTTTCACTACAGGCATCTTTTTCTGCGTATGTCACAGAATATGAGTTACATTTAAAATTTTATTTTTTGTTATCATGGCATATGAATAAACTTGGCATAAAAGCATAGCTAATAATCCAAATTTTAATATTATACAAGTTTTAAGATCTTAATTTTATAAGGCAATATTTAAAAAAATCCTCAAT
>NW_013674642.1:20334-25986 GCF_000517525.1 Limulus polyphemus
CTGTTATGTGTGAAGGAGGTTGAATGTCAGCAAAACCTGCAAAGAAAACATATAAACTGAAATCTTCTGATTGTATTAAGTATTCAGCCTCTAACTCAGTACTTGGTGGAAGCACCTGTGGCAGACATTACTGCTGTGAGTCATTTGGGTAGGTCTGTACCAACTTTGTACAGTGGGATGGTGTAATATTTGCCCATTCTTCTTGGAAAATTTGCTCTGATTCTGACAAGTTCATTGGAGATTGTTGATGGACTTCAAGTTTCATCATAAATTTTCTACTGGATTCAAGTCAGGACTTTGACTGGGCCACTCTAGGACATTCACGTTCTTCTTTTGAACCCACTCCAATGTGGCTTTGACCTTGTGCTTCAGGTTATTGTCCTGTTGAAATGTGAATTTTCGATTTAGATTTAGATTCTTGGCTGACTCAGGCAGGTTTTGCCTGTACTTTGCATCATCCATGGTCCCCCTCAATCCTGACAAGCTTCCCAGTCCCTGCTGATGATAAGCGTCCCCATAACACGATGCTGCCACCATCATGCTTGACAGTTTGGATGGTGTTGACTTAGTGATGTGTTGTGTTGGGCTTGCACTTTGAATTTAGACCAGAAATTCCAATCTTTGTTTCACCTGACCACAAAATCTTCCACATATCTGCAGTGTTATTTACATACTTTGTCACAAACTCCATACGGAATTTAAGATTATTATTTTTCATTAATGGCTTCTTTCTTGCCACTTACCCATACAGACCAGCTTTGTGTAGGGACTTGGATACTGATGATGTATGAACACTGACTGCCATCTCAGACGTGGAACTTTGCAAATCTTTTAAAGTCACTGTAGCATCCCTAACCAGTTTCCTACTTGCCCGACTGCTTAGCTTGGAAGGGCGGCCTGATCTGTGTAGTGACTGGATGGTACGAAGCACATTCCACTTCTTAATGATGGACTTCACCGTACTCAAAGGGATAATCAGCGACTTTGAAATTTTCTCGTAACCTTCTCCTGATCTGTGCTTCTCTATCACCTTATCCCTGACTTGTTTAGAAAGCTCCTTGGTCTTCATGGTTTATTTGTCATATCACTATGTGAGTTGTTGTTTTAACAGATATATTTACTCTGAAGTTAATTAAACCACTTTGATTACACACAAAGACCATTACACCAATTTTGTGACTTTTCCAACTAATCTTTTGTACCTCACCTTATTTAAGGGTTACTGTAGCAAAGGAGTTGAATACTTATGCAATTGAAAATATTCTAATTTCCTTTGAAAATCAAACTTACTTACATAATATCAGCATTTTTTTAGCTTTCTCAGTTTGGAGTAGATTGTGTAGATTTTAAATATAAAGTCCCATTTAAAATTTTCATGATTGCAAGCTCAGATAGCACAAAAATGTGTAAACTTTGCGGGGGGGGTAAATACTTTTGCAAGGCACTGTAACATGTTGGTCAAGAAGGTCATTAAGTTACTATTACTCTAGCTCCATAGTGTTCTATATCCATCCCGTAGCATATCACCTTTTGTCTTACAGTGGAGAAGATAGCTGCAAGATCATTAGTAGTATGTGAAGCAAGTTACCTTTTCTACTGGTAGGCAGATGATCCATTGAAGTTATGACCTATACAATGTTTCATTTTGAATGACCTGTCACGTGGGTAGCACTAGTCATTGTGGTTAAGTCTAATGTTAAATAGTTAACTAAGTAACATCAAACTTATTCAGTCTGGAACAGGATCTCAACAGAGTTGGCCTTGTATACAACCTCATCTAAATAAGCCAGAGAGAACTTTAATCCTAACACTCCCACAAAGCGACTGTCCATTGTGGCAAGTGAATTACGTCTTCACTGTATTTGTTTGAATAAAGATTGTTTATTGTGATTGTACATCTGTCTTCAGACTTTATTTCTCATGAACTTGACTGTTCAGATAAAACAGAATTAACTTGCAGTAAACATTCTGATGACTATAGTTATTAGACAGAACTTTCTTGTAAACCTTAGGGGAATCTGTACTGTCTTAAAATACCACATTGTGATAGAAGATACGCTATTAACAATTATTTATAATGTGTTCAAATAGCATTAATATGAGCTATATATTTTTTAGTGTTAGCTAGAGGTCAATTATATTAAGATCAAGTTAGTCCTAGAATATACAGAAATAGTAGGTAACAAAAGGCTTTGTAATATACTTGGAAAGTGGATCATATTATATATGTAGGTTAGCATGTGGCTAAGGAAGTATGCAGTCAAACACAGAAGGCAGAGTTGTTTTCTGAAAACACTATCTACTACCAAATATGAACTACACGTATTACCACTACTGGTGTACTACCTGTTATTGAAGGACATTCCTGTACTGCTCCAGCCATGATACTACCACATCCTACTCTACAATTTAACTGACCAGTACAACATCTACCACTGGAGTAACAGTTGATCACAATGGGAAGGTATCATCGAAAGCATGCCAGGCTTAGTTGGAAATTATTTCTAGAGCGAAAAGGTGGAATAACAAGCTGTTCATTTTACTACCCATTGAAAATGGTAGTAACTTTCCAGCTGAGACCCAGAAGAACTATCAGTAGCTTCTTTATCCACAAGTTTAGAGTGACACACCACAAAGAAGTATCCAGAGGATAGTACTAGAGCAGGATACAGAGAAAAGAAAAAACCTCAGCCAAACTTGCAGAAGATTTGACAAGACTTGCCCAATTATCTTATCCTCGTGAAATAATAGATTCATTGGCATGTGAACAATTTATATACACCATAAGAAATAAGTATATTTGAATTATTCTGAAGCAAAGTAGATGTACATCTTTAATTGTACAGTTCCTGACGGAACTAGAATCCATTAAGATTGCAGATAAACAACTAAGAACAAAGTTATGAAATCGTCAGGTTGTGTAGTATTGAAACATCATCTTGCTCTGAAGATAATCTATAAGAATTAAAAGAACTGGCTAGACAACTAGTTACATGGAGTTAATGAAATAAACCACTAGACAATAAGTGTTTCTTGTATAACTTGAAAGGATATATTCTAAGGAATTGCAGACAACAAGTTTAGGAAATAAAAACACTCAAATCATACCAGAAAGATGGAATTGTTATAAATGTGGTAAACCTGGCCATTACAACTGAGTCTTTGTCAGTAACCAAGAGTTGTTAAAACACCAGGGTGACAATACCCTAAGTATGAGCCTTCGAATCCAATCAGGGTGCACAGAAAACCGTAATTAGCTGAATGTATGAGGCAAAGTTCAGTTGAGAATACCCCATCTTCCCCCAATACGATAAGTTGGTTGGTTAAAGAAATTTGTATATAGATTAATTGATAGGAAGTTTTGAAGTATGTTGATTGACACTGGTTCTTCAGCTACAATAGTTTGACCCAGTTTAATAACAGAAGGTAAGGAATTGCTTCTAGAGATGAAAGAAGAAGTGACTGGCATAGCAAATGAACATAAAGTTGGAAGTTAGCCTTACTGTGGGAAATTTCTCTACATGGTGTGGGTAATTGATATGGAGGACGACTGCATACTGAGAAATGGCTTCACATGAAGACATGGTTGAGAGGTTAAGCTAACTCAAATAGTTTCACAGTTTATGCACTGTACGGTAGCTACTACTTCATAGGTTTTAATAATGATAATAAGGAGAGCAGTCATTATACCATCAAGAAGTGAAATAATTTCCATCTTGTGACTGGACTGTAATAGACCCAAACACTCCAACATGGCATGGCGAATTAATATTTGTTAGAACTCGGGGATATGAAGAATAAAGATGTCATCACTAAAGCCATGACCAGAACAAACCATAAAATATGAGTACAGTCTGGATGGGACGTTGCAGAATTTGAGGCCGTATATGTATACTTTTATATCAAAGAACATCAAAAGTAGTCACCTTTGAGGAGTGATGTAGGAAGTCTGGTATCAAACCCTTATGTAAGGACAGCTTACCATCTTTCAAGAGTTGTATGACATGAGCTATGGTGGTTTTACAACTGATAAGCGCCAGCAGGTACATAACTTCCTCATGGTATATCAATAAACCTCCAGTGGACCAAATGACTTAGGCTCAACAAGTAAAATATCTCGTAACATTCATGCTGGAGACTGAGCCTCACTACTTCTGTTAGCTGTACAACTTCCTCTTGCAAAACAAACTGGGATTTTCAATAACATAGAAGCCAAGAAGGAACAAGTAACAGAACTGAGTACTACTCTTTAAGCATCACCTATTGTACTGGTGGTAAAGAAGAAGACAGGTGTATACAGAAGTTCCTGCATGGACTATCAGAAGGTGAATGGAGTTGCAAAGAAAGATGCCTTTCCAATGTTAAGGATTTAATCTACTTTGGATGCTCTATTTGGATCAAAATGTTTTTCAACATTGGATTATTAGAGTGGGTATTAGCAAGTGTATGTCGAAAAAAGGGTTAGATAGCTTTTACCACAATAAATAGAATGTTGCAATATGTTGTGTTACTTTGCCATAGATTCTGCATCTCAGCAAACCCTTGTGAGCATCAAGATGTTAGATCACGAAGGAGTACCAGAAGCCATACAGAAGCTTTATGGTGTGACAGGACATTCTACAAGATTGTGGGGACCAGTGTGAGTAACTATTGAGTTCATGGGCATAAAGGACAGACACAAAGTACACTTGGCTGACATTGAAGACCCATGCATATTAGGGTTGGATTACTTACTACTGAGGAAGTGTGTAGTTAACTTTGATAAAATGACGTTTGGGAACAAAGGCCAAATTCCAGTAAGTGTTAAAAGAGAGGTTGGACTAACCAGGTGCCATCAAGCTGAAGTCAAAGTGACTGAAGGAGTTGATGATGGTGGAGTGGTACTAAGTATGGATATTAAAGCAGAATAGGAGAAAGACCAAGATTTGAAACCAATAATTGATTTTCTACAAGCAAGTGTTTTGTGCCCTGCTTGGGAGAAAGTGTCTAGCTTAAGCCCTGTGACAAAGAACTATTGGGAACAATTGGACCAGTTGAAGCTTGAAGATAGTCTTCTTCTCCAGAGATGAGAAAGTGATGACCTGGTAAACAGTTATACCGAGAAAGTTACGGGAAGTTGTGCTGCATCAATCCCAGGATAGTTTAACAGGAGGACATCTCGGAGTTATGAAGACATTGAGTCGCCTATGGCAGAGATTTTACTTGATAGGTATTAGACAAAATGTGGAAGAATGGTGCAGGACCTGCAGTACATGTTGTGCTAAAAGGGGGACCCAAACATAAGGGACGTGCTTCAATGAAGTTAAATCAAGTTGGCACACCAATGGAAAGAGTAGCAATTGACTTTGCTGGTCCTTTGTCCCAAACTCGTGCTGGAAACAGGTACATTTGTGTGGTGATGGATTATTTCATCAAGTGGCCTAAGGCATATGCAATACAAATCAGGAGGCTACGACTGTAGCTTCGGCTATTAGTGATTTCTTCCTCAGATTTGGTATGCCATACGAACTGCATTCTGGTCAAGGCTGTAACTTTGAATCATCTGTGTTCCATGAATGCTGCAAGTTGTTTGGCATACGAAAGACCAGGACAATGCCACTTCACCCACAGTTTGATGGGATGGTAGAAAAGTACAATTGGACACTGGGACAG
>NW_013674643.1:0-1145 GCF_000517525.1 Limulus polyphemus
CATCTCAGCAGACATATATATATTTGTCCAACATGGCCAAGTTTTTAGGGCGCCTGATTCGCAACGTGAGGGTCGCAGATTCGAATCTCCGTCCCACCAAACATGGTCGCCCTTTCTGCCGTGGAGGCGTTATAATGTTACGGTCAATCTTACTATTCGTTGGTAAAAGAGCCCAAGAGTTGGCGGTGGGTGGTGATGACTAGCTGCCTTCCCTCTAGTCTTACACTAATAAATTAGGGACGGCTGGTGCAGATAGCTTTGCGCGAAATTCAAAAACAAACATATATATATATTGCCTATCTTTATGATCTCTTTTAGTTATGTACTTCAAACGTTGTTTGTCTTTTTCTAGTTATAAGAGCAACATAATAGTTCTATTTTTGTTACCAAAAATAGTCCTTAAAATCCTACAATAAATCTGATCACTTCCTCAAGAGTGTGATGATCCATGAAACTTGGCTTATTACAATCCACAGTGTACTCCTTTATGTACAATTGAAGGGCTAACTCATCACGTTCCTCTTCTGGTCCTAGTTTGACAGATGTTTTCTATTCAAAATATACTCGTTGTGTGTTATTAAAATAGCAACACGTGTTTTTTTTAAGTCTTGATGACACAAAAGTGCTAAGTGTAACATATCTAATAATATAACATGTTGAGGATATCCAACACTCTGTACTTTTAGTATGAGAAGTGGAAATCGTGAATTCTGAAACATTTAGTGAAAAAAAGATAAAAACATATGAGTATACTAAGAGTGAAAAACAAAATGACATTTTTTGTTTGTTTGGTACAATGAAAGATAAAGTCTTTATTAGTTATTCCAACCGACTAGTTTCGGTAACACAGTTACCATCATTCCGGCCCCGGCCAGTGGCTACTGAAACCAGTCTGCTGGTATATCTAGTAAAGATCTTATCTTTTATTGTGACAAAAACGCTGTTTTTTATTCTTAAGCCACCTTATTTTTCCACGGGTATCGAAACCCGGTTTCTAGCGTTGTAAGTCCGCAGACATACCGCTGTGCCAGTGGGGGGCCATTGAGAGAGATGATGTATATAATGTCATGTTCTCTTAGTCTGTACAAATAACGATCTTTCGGTTTACAGTCTAATGAGTAACGGTCACATACATCATCTAAAGG
>NW_013674643.1:2002-15677 GCF_000517525.1 Limulus polyphemus
CATCATCTAAAGGCTCCGTTTTTCTCTCTATCTACTAGTCTTTTTTTTTATTGATTTAAAAGAATAAATATTACATTTAACTTTGTTTAGATTGAGCTTGGTTTATTTTTTGAAACTCGGCAAACTATAATGACCCCCCCCCCCCCCCCCCCACCAGTGGCCTAACAAATGTAATGTATCAGGTGTCTGTCTGTGTTTTCGCGCGCGTATTTTGATAAACCGATGTTTCACTCAAGATGGGAAGTCAGTATGGGATCCAGATTCTCTATCACTTTGAAGCATTTTTTTTTATAATGAAGAGATAATGCATTTCCGCGGTTTTGGTTTAATAACTCTGTAAAATGTGATCGGATTTGTTCCAAATTTCATGGGAACATTAAGGTTGAGACTCCTCACCACACTACAAAAAATGATTCGGATCGTTGATCATTCTGGATCTGAAAAGGATTTTCTGAGTTTTCGAGGGAGTAATTTGACGTTATCCAGTGTGAACGCATGGAATCTCCGAAAAGGAGCGGCAGGTCGAGAGTATGTAATCTCTCTGATTGTTGCTGTTTTTTTTTATTTCGAAACGTATTAACTTGAGGTATACAACTTCTGCCTACTTTTATTTGAATGAATTAAATAAAACCAAAAATATAAATTATAACACTGAATGTATGAAATATAACGAAAGTTGAAAACAAAAGTTTTATATAATCATCAAGAAACGCTTCAAGCTAATGACTTAATGTAAATCACAATTATCCTGTATAAAATAATTATATCCGTACGATAATGCTTCTTGAGCTGAAGCTGTAGTTGGTAGTTCATAAACACGTCACATTTTGTTCACTTTAACCCTGTTCTTACGTGAATTAGGAACCAGAGTTAATACATATGAATAAAACGATTCATATGAGCTAATGTGAGCTAATACCATACACATTACACGTAATTGGAAAGTGTGTTACCTTTATGTGAGTGTGAGAAAGAGCCGGAAGCTGCAGTGACACCAGAAGATATACATGTTCTAAGTTGAGCTATATGAAAGGACCCGGCATGGCCTGGTGGTTAGGGTGCTCGACTTGCAAGCTGAGGGTTCACTGTTCATTGGTAAAAGAGTTGGCGGTGGGTGGTGTTGACTAGCTGCCTTCCTTCTAGTCTGTCACTGCTAAATTAGGGGCAGATAGCCCCTGAGTAGCTTTGCGCGAAATTCTAAACAATCAAAACCAAACCCGAAAAAAAAAAGGGATCAGTATTAATTTATCGTTTGATAAACTTTAGTCAAGTATATTGCGAATAATAGCAGTTTTACATATACATACATGTTTATTATTAGCAATTTGTGGGTCGCGGGTTCGAATCCCACCACTGAACACGTTCGCCCTTTCAGCCGTGGGGGGGGGGGTAGTCGTAATGTGACGGTCAGTCACTCTTTTTGTTGATAAAGAGTAGCCGAAAAATTGGCGGTGGGTGATGTTGGCTAGCAGTCTTCCCTCTAGTCTATCATTGCTAAATTAGGGATGGCTAGCGCAGAGCACTCTCGTGTAGCTTTACAAGAAATTCTAAACAAACTATGTGGAATGAGCTGTGGGAACGAGAGTAAACTGATATGAGAAAGGGATTTGCCATTCTCCGTTGATTTGGCATGATTTCAAGAATAAATATATTCTAACAACTCAAAATTAGCAGGTAGTTGCTTCTGTTAAATATACGTAGATTGAATTCATTGCTTTGGGGAAAGTTATGTGACAGCCCTTTACGATGCATAATGTTCATACATTCAGCTCATAAAGATGTATTCAGACCATAGGAAATCAAAGGAATATGGATCAGTTTGGGGAAGCAGGACCATCTAGAAAGATACCCACAACAAGTCGTACCAAATCCATTATAGCTAAAGTTTGGCGTCTTGTAACGGGTGAGACTACACGAACACAAAGACCAATAGAAACATTCGTTCATGTTCCGGCAACATAACCAAGATGGATCTCAGTCTGGAAATGAGACCAACAGAGTATGGTTTTAACAAGATAAGGCTTCCAGTTCAATCGTTGCGTACCTCAAGGAGCTGGAGAATAAAATTTGTTTGTTTGTTGTTAAGTGCAAAGCTGCACAATGGGATATCTGTGCTCTACTTACCACTGGTATCGAATCCCAAATTTTAGCGTCGTTCTTTATATACCAGTAAGAAGTCCTGAAGTGGATTAGCGTATCGAGTAGTCGATTACATTTTTTTACACCTCGTTATCAGAAAAAATGAATGACGAACGCTACCACAAATATACTGTTTTTGACAAGTTTCCATTTGCCCAGCAAGCAAATAAATAGTTTATTGAATCTTGCACAATACTACTCGAAGTCTATCTGGACTAGTCGACCCTAATTTTGAAGTTTGACTAGATGGAAGGCAACTGGTCAACATCACTCACCACTAACTCTTGGGGTACTCTTTACGAACGAAGAGTGGATTGACCATAACATTTTAACGACCGCACGGCTAAAAGGGCGAGCATACTCGGTGGCAGGGTTCGATCCCGCGACCCGGAGATTGAGAGTCAAGTGCTTTAACCATGCGGCCATGTCAGGCTGTTACTGAAGAGAGCAACAATCAGGCGCTGACTGACGGGCAAAAATCCCGACAGGCCCCCCTTGGAAAAGTACCTTGTTTAGTTATTTTTTATGACAAACTTGTTGGCCCTTTCTAGTTTTTTTCTAGGTGAAATTTTTAAGTACAGTCTGCCCCCTGGCAACAATATAACTGAAAACGAACCAAATCAATAAATTTATTTATTCATGCTAAACGAACATATTTAATACAGCCACAAAGTTCTCGAGGTCTACAGCTCAGAAGTGATCGTACGTATATTTTACGTAACACCAAAATCAAATACAGCATTAATTACGAAAAGTTACAATGCTATAGGATCGTATGTAATTTTGAGTTGCTTCAATTTATACTTGTAATAATAGCATGTAACGTAAATTTTATGATAAATATATGTACATATATATCACGCAACAATACGCCAAAATGAGCGATTCTTACACGTGAGTTTCAGTTTGAGTAAAAACAAAATATGGTCCAAGTAATTTCCTCACTCCTTAAACTGAAATATAAAGCTTAAAAATCTGCTCATTCAACCATCGCTGAATCTGATTTTATCTATTTTAAACCAGTTTTAGAATAATTTAGGTTCTATATATATACTCTTCATGGTTAATTATATGATTTTTGTTAATTACAAATTAAAGTTTCATTTTACAATAGCACAGAACTGGATGGAAACGTACTCGTCCATTTATTTCACACAGTATCTGCAACTTTATTTAAATAAGCAAGTTGTTGGTAGCTATTGGATAATGTTACATTTTACAGTACGATTATTGGATAACGCAACATTTTGCTGAATTGACATTGGATAATGGAAATTTTACTGAACGGACATTGGATAATGAAACGTATTCTTTAACAATGATTGTTTTATTCAATAATATCTTAAACTGTTTCGTTGAACACAGAGGAACTGACGCCACAAAAATCTACTATATAATTACCATTACCATCCAACAAATACAGACCAGTCTGTAAACGTTTTTGACAAGTCAGGAGATGTAAAGAATGGTATTATGGTTAGGTTAACGAACGTAGAGGCTCTAGGCTTACTATTATTAGTGGTGGATTATATAAAGATTGTGACATCAATACCATTCAGATATAAAAAGTGCTAACACAGTAGACAAAGCCATGCAGTTAGATTCTCTGGCGGCAAATTCGTTAACTACACCCCTAAAAGAACCGTTTTAGCCACCTGATATTGTTTAACCAATAGTTATTATACACTCTACTGAGTGGTGCAAAAAAGAACGTCCTCATTTATAGTTCTCTTTCACAGTTCTTTGAAAACAGGAACAGGAGTATGTTCTAGCTCTACGTATATATTCGAAGCCTTTCTGGAGCTAGAGGCTCTTTTTCTGGGTTTAATCATTAACTCTACATACAAATTTAGGGGTCCTTCTAGAGCTGGATGCTTTTGTTCTGGGTCTACTGGTTAGCGCTACATACAAATTTAGGTGCTTTCCTGGAGCTAGACGCTCTGTTTCTGGGTTAACCTGTCCCTGTTGTTCGTATTTTAATTCTAAAGCGATTGAAAAAGGAAGCACCCAGATATTTTTCAAAGATGTCTGCAAAACTAAAGGCACTATATGCTTCTTTTTAACACAAACGTAGCATCACTAAAATATCGACATTATATCTAGAAACTTGTGTGAAAACTACGAACTGACATCACGAACACATTTTTCAACAAAATATTTATAAATTGGTTCTAAGTCTTCGAGTAGCACCACAAAGTATTTTCTTAAAAGCTTGACGAAAATCCGGGCTAAAGATTGTGTAGATTATGGGATTCAGCATTGAATTTGTGTAACCCAACCACTGTGACATAGTGAAGAGTCTGTCGTCCAGATAACAGGCATTACAAATGGGCATGATAAAGGCTAGAACAAAAAAAGGCATCCAGCACACGATAAACACACCGGTAATTATTGCGAGGGTTTTCGCAGCTTTTTTCTCGCGTTTTGATTCTAGGTCCCTTTCCTGCCTCTTCGGAACTTTGTCAACATGAAAGAACTTGTCTTTCACCCCTTTGTTCTTTGTGAGGATCGAACTGTTGCCGACAGCATTCGAATCCGTTGAACAGGTTGGAATCGACAAATCTGTTTCTGTTGAAACTTCGTTTTTTGGTGGTTCTGAATGTTTAGTACACTCAGATTTTGTTACTTGAAGGGAAATCTTGGTTCCCGGTTTGTGGCGGATTCTTCTGCGGGCCTCTTGAAATATCCGCCAATAGAGGGCAAGAATGACCACTAGGGGCAAGTAAAAGGAGGTGCAAGTGGCGAATACTTGATAAGCAACATCTTGACTTATCAAACATTTTTTCTCTCTTTCTATTCGCTCCTGGAAGCCTTCGTCTTTCCATCCAAAGATAGGGGGAACAGAGATTGCTATGGCAACGATCCAGGCAAGTAAAATCATAAGTCCAACGTCCCTGGGGATTCTTTGACGAGCATAATCAACGCGAATGACTGCTCTGTATCGGTCAAAAGCGATGATCAGTAGATGGAGAATGGACGCCGTGCAGCACAACACGTCACAGGATGTCCATATTTCACACAGTATCGAACCCATCCGCCATTCCTGCATAATCTCGTAAACAGCACTTAACGGCATCACAAGACAAGCTACCATTAAATCTGCCACGGCTAGGGACAGAATTAAATAATTGCCAACCTTCCGAAGTATACGATCTGTTAAAATGGCAACAATGACGAAGATGTTGCCAATAGCAGTGATTAGAGTAAGTAAGGCCAAGATGATAGAAATTAGAGAGATAATCAGGCCACTTCTTCTGTTTGACCAACTTTCAGAGTCAGTAAAGTTTGTGGAAATTACCATACTGAAGTTATAATTACTAAAACTGACATTGGAATCGTTCATATTAACTATACGTAAACTCCTTACAATACTTGAGTGATTTTATTGTTAGGGATCTATTGTACTTCTGTTGATTTAATTATTGTTCAGTCAGCTCTTTTGTAAGGTCTGCTAATAAATACCGAAATTCAACCTAGGTTATTTTACAACATTGGTCTTTAAATAAGACATAAAGTATCAAAGAAGTTAATATTGTTTATTACATAATAGTAACTATTATGCTGTTGGACTAAATTAAAATTAAATAAAAAAAGTGAGTTAAAGAGAGTTTGATTTTTAGTTTACAAAATATTTGATTTTCTGTAGTGTCCTTTAACATATCAAGATAATCCAACTATATCTGACATTGTCCAGAGTGTTCTAATCACACATGTTCATCAAAGCTAGAAACCCTATTGATGAAACTAATGTCTTCTGTTTTTTTTACCGAAACACAAAATTATTTAAAACAAACCTGGATGTTGTTGTCTAGAAATACATTTCATGTTATATATATATAAATTCACCAGACGAGGGTTAATATTCAGATATAAGTCACGATGGAGTGCAAGGTTGACCTGTCACTCCATTTTTTGTTGTAATAGGTATATGACAACTTGGTAAATGATGTTGAATAGTGACAAAGATATTTCTCAGTGCACCAGCACACGATTTAAACTCGTTTTTCATCCAAGAACTAGATATATATATATATTAATTTCAGTACTTTCGTCTTCCCCAGGCTGTAATGATGCTTCAGAGGGCTGGACAACGCCACCTGTGTGAAAAAGAAAAAAAATAATATTAACAATCGTTATTAGTGACTTAAAGTTTGAGAAAATAAAAAGTTTATTCCTGTTATTTACAAACACACACACACACACACACACACACAAACATTTACTGTAACATCTTATAAACGCGTACTTACATTACATAAAACATTTGCTGTAACAGCTTATAGACTCTAACTTACATTACATAAAACATTTACTGTAATAGCTTATAGACTCTAATTTACATTACATAAAACATTTACTGTTACAGCTTATAGACGCTAACTTACATTACATAAAAACATTTACTGTAACAGCTTATAGACGCTAACTTACATTACATAAAAACATTTACTGTAAGAGCTATAGACGCTAACTTACATTACATAAAAACATTTACTGTAACAGCTTATAGACGCTAACTTAGATTACATAAAAACATTTACTGTAACAGCTTATAGACGCTAACTTACATTACATAAAAACATTTACTGTAACAGCTTATAGACGCTTACTTACATTACATAAAAACATTTACTGTAACAGCTTATAGACGCTAACTTACATTACATAAAAACATTTACTGTAACAGCTTATAGACGCTGACTTATATTATATAAAAACATTTACTGTTACAGCTTATAGACGCTAACTTACATTACATAAAAACATTTACTGTAACAGCTTATAGACGCTTACTTACATTACATAAAAACATTTAGTGTAACAGCTTATAGATGCTAACTTACATAAAAACATTTACTGTAACAGCTTATAAACGCGTACTTACATTACATAATAACATTTGCTTTAACAGCTTATAGACACTAACTTACATTACATAAAACATTTACTGTAAGAGCTATAGACGCTAACTTACATTACATAAAAACATTTACTGTAACAGCTTATAGACGCTAACTTACATTACATAAAACATTTACTGTAACAGCTTATAGACGCTAACTTACATTACATAAAAACATTTACGCTGTTACACTAAATGTTTTTATGTAATGTAAGTAAGCGTCTATAAGCTGTTACATATAAGCTGTTACAGTAAATGTTTTTATGTAAGTTAGCATCTATAATATTCATTTAATGTTTTCCAGAGCTTAATAACTCTTGCTTAATTGTGACATGATGTATATATATTCTACTGCTTGAAATCCGAGTTGTAATGTTATGTAATGTAAGTTAGCGTCTATAAGCTGTTACAGTAGATGTTTTATGTAATGTGAGTAAGCGTCTATAAGCTGTAACAGTAAATGTTTTTATGTAATGTAGGTTAGCGTCTATAGCTCTTACAGTAAATGTTTTTATGTAATGTAGGTTAGCGTCTATAAGCTGTTACACTAAATGTTTTATGTAATGTAAGTTAGCGTCTGTGTTTTGTTCAGTAAATCTGTGTCAAAAATCCTATTATCAGGCAGGCAACGAGAACAAAGTGTTTGCTTTCTACTTTTATAACTCTTCTATAGTTTAGTTCTAGTTTTGTTTATTTGTTGTTTAAGCACAAAACTACAGAGTTGGTTATCTGTGCTCTCCCTACCGTAGGTATCGAAACCAGAGTTTTAGAATTATAAGCCCTCAGACCATATTCTGCTGAGCCCCCGTAGAGCAATTTGAAAAGAAAAATGCTATTGGTTATTACTTTTGTTATTATATTCTGAGTTTGTAAGTTATTTAATTTATACAAAATAACGAGTTTTTTATGTATTCGCGATAGGGCGTACAAGGGTTTTGGAGTACGTGCCCCATTAGAGAGAGTGGTAAATGGTTTTAGCCTGGATTACTAACGGATGTCTACAATATTCAGAGCCGTAGCCAGCCATTTTTGCGCCCTAGGCAAGTTTCCAATCTGTATAGTTCTGCATGAATTATTGAATAACAGGCTGCGCCCCCCTCCTCCCCACCGTACCCTAGCTACGGCTCTGACTATGGTTAAAACGTTTATTTAGTGTTCTGTGTAAACCTAACCATTTGTCTTTGGCGTTCTTTGTAAAACTAACAATGCTTATTTAGTGTTTTCTGTAAAGTAATCATATTTTTTAGAGTTGTTTATGAAACTAACCGGGTTTTATTGAGTTGTTTATAAAACTAGCCGTGTTTTATTGAGTTGTTTATAAAACTAGCCGTGTTTTATTGAGTTATTTATAAAACTAGACAATGTTTTATAGAGTTGTTTATAAAACTAGCCGTGTTTTATTGAGTTGTTTATAAAACTAGACAATGTTTTATAGAGTTGTTTATAAAACTAGCCGTGTTTTATTGAGTTATTTATAAAACTAGACAATGTTTTATAGAGTTGTTTATAAAACTAGACGTGTTTTATTGAGTTGTTTATAAAACTAGCCGTGTTTTATTGAGTTATTTATAAAACTAGACAATGTTTTATTGAGTTGTTATTAGCCACTGTAAGACTGTATAAATGCTTTTATTCAAACCTGAATTCATGCAACTGACAGGAATTCAATATTTAGTTGTAGATAAAAGTTATTCTTGGAAAGGTTTGGCTACTTACACAGTGATTTTTGTATATGGTTTTGTGTATTCATCTCCACCTTGTTTCTGTACTTTAATGTTTGCTAAATTCTTTTATTAGTTGTATATATATATTTGTAACCACTTGAACTGGTTTTATTATTTATGTAACAACGTGAGAAATTCTATTTTCACTCAGCGATTTTATTATGGAATTGATATTATTCAACATATATAGACAAGGCCTAGTGAAA
This sequence comes from Limulus polyphemus, assembly GCF_000517525.1. NCBI lineage: Eukaryota > Metazoa > Arthropoda > Merostomata > Xiphosura > Limulidae > Limulus > Limulus polyphemus. The sequence continues at coordinate 10,975 of NW_013674643.1, forward strand.
TGGGTATTCGACTCGCAATTTCCAAGTCGTAGGTTCGAATCCCACAATCGAATATGTACGCATTTATTTCCATTATTCGTAAAACGTAGCGCAAGAGTTGGCAGTGGGAGGTGTTGACTAGTTGCCTTCCCTCTTGTCTATCACTTCAAAATTAGGGATGGCTAGTGAAGGTAGCCCTCGAGTAGCTTTGCCCGAAATTCAAGTAACAAACCATGTATATAGATATTTATAAAATTATTTCATTTTTCGTAGTATTTCAAGCAGAATGACCTGCGTGATGAGACAGTTAACGCTTGTTTGTCACTTTTCTAATTAAAACTGTAATAAAGAGTTTAAATTCTAAAATTTTGTTAGTTCTTAGAATGACCGCAAGAGCTAAGCTAAGTGAGGAAGTCTTAGCAGTGAAAGCAAAACGACGACGCTAATCAGAACTAACATTTATTAAGACAAACTAAGAGTGGTTAAGTAAACTTTTAGAATAGCCCACTAGTCCTAGAAAACAAAATCTTGAGAAACGAGCAACACAATCAAATTGTTTCTTTACAGAAATACAGTTAATGAAGCATCTGATATAATTAAATGGGAAACAAGGTCGAAGAAGAACCGTGGTTCTTACAAAGTGAAGTAGGCGGCATGTACTGCTAACTTGCGATCAATTTTTGTATAACAAATTGAGTAATGTATGTAATGTAATCAAACTTTTAATAGGTTTTAATAGCTGCACGTCGCGCAGTTAAAGATCTTTTTATTATATCGTGTGTCACATATATATTAGAAAACTGATACATGTCGGTAGAAGGAACTTTTTTTTCTTCTGCTCAAAGAATTTCTCAATATATTGAGATGTTAATAACTCAAATAAACTCATAATCTTCGTCATTGCAAAATCCCGGTGATCTCTAGTTCTTAACTTTCTGTAAAGTCCCAGTGATTTCTGGTTTTTACATTTATGTAAAATCCCAGTGATCTCTAGTTCTTAACTTTCTGTAAAATCCCAGTGATCTCTAGTTCTTAACTTTCTGTAAAATCCCAGTGATCTCTGGTTCTTAACTTTCTGTAAAATCCCAGTGATCTCTGGTTCTTAACTTTCTGTAAAATCCCAGTGATCTCTGGTTCTTAACTTTCTGTAAGTCTTTTATATGAAGTGAGTTTAATTTTTGTTTAGTTTGCTTGTTTAAACAAAGAACGTTTTCGATGCCTATAAACCTGTCATTTTCACTGTCTCGATCTCGAAGTGTGAAAATGTGACCCCCATGCGATAATTTGGAAATGTGTAAAGTTGACCTCCTGAAGTTTTGGAACGTTCACACTGAAAATTAATTAGATAAAGCTCAGATATTAACCATGACCCTTCTCAGGCACATGGGAACGTTCAGATATTAACCATGACCCTTCTCAGGCACATGGGAACGTTCAGATATTAACCATGACCCTTCTCAGGCACATGGGAACGTTCAGATATTAACCTTGACCCTTCTCAGGCACATGGGAATAGAGCAAAATGATTAAAACCAACGGTGTTTACAAATGAAACTTTAACTAAATTGAAACTTAGGCTTCGAACTAATGGGTAATTTCTTTCTTAGTGTTTTTAACCATTATTGTATTTCTACACTACACTTCTGGATTCGATCCCTGTAATTGACACACCCCATTATGTAGGTTTGTGCTCAACAGAAAACAAAGAAACAAACCAATTCACTTAGTTCTTGATGAATCGAGCGATTCAAGAAAGTTAATTTCCGTTTTGTTTGAAAAAAAACAACAACAACAGTAGATGAAACTTTCAGTTAATTTTGTAATTAATTTATTTTACATCTACACCAATCTCGAGTTGATACTGCACGTGTAATTACGTTAGTCTTAGGAAGAAAAGGAACATGTAATTTCCGTGACGTCTACTTCACGAAACTTCTCTTTTATCGGTAGTCACACGATTTCTTAGTTGAAACTTGAGATGAGAAGTACGTATTACAAACTCATCTGATCGATATATTACAAAACTAAAACTCACTGTTATCGTTCATATTAATTACGTTGTCATCATGTTAATTTAGTACAGTAAAAACGCCACGTTTTACAGACGAAGTGTTCAATTAAAAAATGCAATGAAGATACGAAGAACCCAATAAACGCTGTGTCATAACTGATACGTGTGTCCTATTTTCGCGATCGTATGGGGGCTAATGGAGGGGGACACTAGTTGCCTCCATTTTTATATGTGGGATATGGCACAAGAAGACATTCACAATAATGAATAATGAAGTCCAATGATCTTGTAGTTTCGATTGGACTGTTTGTACCACGTGGTGGCTAACTACTGATTACACTCGTGGAAAGAACACATAAAAACAGCGTGTAAACGACACTAATTGTATCTGGGTAAAGTGATACTACTGACTGAGATTGTTCGGAACATTGTAACTGTTTCAGGTACGAATAATGTCAAGTCCTTTATATAAGCATGAGTTTTGCATGAATAATAAAACAAGTATGAATCTATCGGCCAGGACGTGACCTATCGGTTAACGTGTCAATCAAGGGATCTTTACTTTCAGCTGTGGGTATGTTACAATTGTGTCAATCTATTGGTTAGGATGTGACCTATCGGTTAACGTGTCAAGCAAGGGATCTTTACTTTCAGTTGTGGGTATGGTATAATTGTGATAGTTAGTTCGGCTATTCGCTTAAGAGTAGATGCGTAAGCGGTGGGTGTTGATGACTGGTTGTCCTACCTCTGGTCAGTAATTCTAAATTAGGAACGGCTATATCTGTACCTTAGGCCGTTTAGCCCATATGTCGCATAAGGTGATTTTCAGGCTGAAAGTTGTAATACAGAAGCAAACTACCAAACTTAAAATGACGTATGTGATAAACTTAAAGTTACCCCTATTATCTTAACCTAAGATATATACAAAGGCTGTTAATTTACCGAAAAAATAATATTACTTGGTTAACTGTAGAGGTGATCTAGAGAGTTAGACACGTATTCAGGATACTGAAAGACGATAAAGATGTCATCAACATGTCTACAACAAGATAAAGGCTAGAGAACGCTGGGCGTTTCTCTAACCATTGTTCTTGACAGAAACGAAGAAAGGGATTAGTTAGGGAAACAGCCCCCCCCCCCATAGAAATGAGATTTCCTGATAACGAGAGTTCCTGAGTGAATTCCTAATAGTGTGATATCTAGACATCTAATAATTTTTTCGTCAAGTTTAGTAGTTTATTTGATAAGTTTTATTGGAATTACGGTTTATCTTTTAAAGGCGTCAGAGTTGTTGATGCTTTCTTACAAAGCTACATAGTTGGCTATTTGCATTCTGTACATCGCTGGATATGAATCTAGGATTTTAGCGTTTTAAGTCTTTAAACTTACCAATTAAATCTTTGTTTTTATTACCTGTTCTTCAAGTTGTATAACAATGTATAAAATTCATTCGTTCTTCAAAGTTAGTCTCATTAATACTATTGGCTATAATGTTAAATATGTATGTAACAGTATATTATTGTTACACTAATGCAGCTTATTTTCCATTATTAGTTTAGTGTGTGTGGTTTTAGGACTAACTTAAATCTCCTAAGATGGTCAAACCTGGTGAGATATTATTGGGATTACGGCCATGAATATCGATAAGAATGTGGGTACCTAACCGATTCCAATAATCATGATTTCATTTTTTTGTGCTATTTTTATAACATTACGTAATCCCAGATAGACGATTATATAACTTTATATATATATATATTATTTATAAAGTAAGTTATTATTTTTTTAAATTTTGATCTGATAGGTTATTTATAATTTAGGAATAATTATATTATATTCTTTAACATACTTTAAAATTACGTTATCTCATATTTACTGAGATTATTAATGTCTAAGGTACTTCTCTAATTACATTCATAGCCTGGTAGTTAGGACACTCGCACTCTCTGGGTCGCCAGTTCGAATCCCGTCATCGAACAAACTCGCTCTTTCCGTCTTGGGGGCAATATGATGTAACGATCAATTCAACTTTCGTTGGTAAAAGAGTAGCCCAAGATTTGGCGGTGGAAAGTGACTATAACTTTGTATATTTAGGAAGACTAGAGCAGATAGCCCTCGAGCAAACTTCCGAGAACAAACTGTGTATATTTTTTCTAAATATACGACAGTTTGTTCTCGGAAGTTTGCTCGAGGGCTATCTGCTCTAGTCTTCCTGGACTAGAGCAGATAGCTCTTGAGCAAACTTCCGAGAACAAACTGTTGTATATTTAGGAAGACTAGAGCAGATAGCGCTCGAGCAAACTTCCGAGAACAAACTGTCGTAAATTTAGAAAGACTAGAGCAGATAGCTCTTGAGCAAACTTCCGAGAACACACTGTCGTATATTTAGAAAGACTAGAGCAGATAGCCCTCGAGCAAACTTCCGAGAACAAACTGTTTAAAACTGCCATCTTTTTATATTGAACCAAACAACTTATAAAAGTTGTATACTTTATATTTATATAGTTACGTAAACAGTTTTCCTCCTGTCTGTGTGTCTTGATGTCACAAGTTGTGAGGAACTGTCTGAACCAATTTTGGTGAAATTTGATAGAGGATCTCAGTTGGATCCTTCAAAGTTAGAGTTTAAAAGGATCAATCGGCTCAGTTAGATCCTTTAAAGTTAGAGTTTAAAAGGATCAATCGGCTCAGTTAGATCCTTTAAAGTTAGAGT
>NW_013674643.1:16565-19587 GCF_000517525.1 Limulus polyphemus
ATATATACGGTTATTACAGCTAATACACTTGGTATTATACGGTTATTACAGCTGATACAGTTGGTATTATACGGTTATTACAGCTGATACAGTTGGTACTATATATACGGTTATTACAGCTGATATAGTTGGTAATATATATACGGTTATTACAGCTGATACAGCTGGCACTATATATACGGTTATTACAGCTGATACAGCTGGTACTATATATATACGGTTATTACAGCTGATACAGTTGGTACTATATATACGGTTATTACAGCTGATACAGCTGGTACTATATATACGGTTATTACAGCTGATACAGTTGGTATTATACGGCTATTACAGCTGATACAGTTGGTACTATATATACGGTTATTACAGCTGATATAGTTGGCATTATATATACGGTTATTACAGTTGATGCACTTGATATTATACGGTTGTTGCAGCTGATACACTTGGTATTATACGGTTGTTACAGCTGATATTATACGGTTGATATGAAAATGTACAGAGACAAATGAAATGTATTTAATTGCTGTTTGTATCACATTAATAGTTACAAGTTAAACTGTGCACTAAACGATTTAGTTACTTTTGTTCCACTCTGTATAAAAAAGTTGAAAGCCCGTTTAATTAAGTAAGATAATAAGATAAAGAGTATATTTCATTAGTGGTAGCGTTTTGACATCATTGAAACTACTCATTAATCAACAACGAATCTGTTTTTTAATTTTGGACTAATATAGCTTTCTATCAATGTTTTAACTTTATCAATATTTAGCACAACATTCGGTTAATAGGTTGCAACAACTTGGATCAAGAAGGTTAACCAAGTATTTAACAAGGGTTAGCGCATCAGATTAGTAAGGTTAAACATGTACTTAACAAAGGTTATCGCATCAGATTAGTAAGGTCAAACATGTATTTAACAAAGGTTACCACATCAGATTAGTAAGGTCAAACATGTATTTCCCAAAGGTTAGCGCATCAGATTAGTAAGGTCAAACATGTATTTAACAAAGGTTATCGCATCAGATTAGTAAGGTCAAACATGTATTTAACAAAGGTTACCACATCAGATTAGTAAGGTCAAACATGTATTTAATAAAGGTTAGCGCATCAGATTAGTAAGGTCAAACATGTATTTTCCAAAGGTTAGCGCATCAGATTAGTAAGGTCAAACATGTATTTCCCAAAGGTTACCACATCATATTAGTAAGGTCAAACGTGTATTTAACAAATATTACCGCATCATATTAGTGTTATCAAACATGTATTTAACAAATATTACCGCATCATATTAGTATTATCAAACATGTATTTAACAAGGGTTAGCACATCAGATCAGTATGGTCAAACACGTATCTAACAAAGATTACCGCATCATATTATTAAGATCAAACATATATTTCACAATGGTTACTCATCAGGTTAGTAAGGTTAAACATGTATTTCCCAAAGGTTAACGCATCAGATCAGTAAGATCAAACCTGCATTTCACACAGGTTATCTGCGCTATTTGTTTATACTTTTGAACTGATATACGAGAAGGAAGGCAGCTAATCAACATGACACACCGCCAACTCTTGGGATATTCTACTAACCGAATAGTAGAACTGCACCGTCGCACTTATAACGCAGCCTCGACCCCAAAGTGTACGGGAGTGGCAGACCAAAGATGGATCCCAGATTCTCAATCCGGCACGCCATTGCTGAGCCACACCAGGCCCATTGTTATTTTCACATAATAAGCAAGAATCTCGTGATAAGTTAGAATAAAAAGTATATTCTACATGCACTAGGAGCCAAGCTCATTTCCTCTTGTTACAACATATTATATATTTTTCGAGCTATAAATGTATACATTTTTTATTCAAAGCTTCCTGTTATGAAAGTGAAACTTTGGTTTCCTTCATACTAACAGACAGCAGCAGTAGTCTTCATTATTTCCTGAAACAGTCATAGCTGTAACTTCTTTTCATGTCGGTTCAGTTTGTATTATATGAAAGGGAATGAAAGACGCACGTCTCGTTTTTTAATTTCATTTTAAAAATCCAATTCACATTACAAGCCAATTATTGGTAAGCTACAAACAACTTCAAGCTATTCTTAGAAATTCTCGTGTTGAGCGGAAGGAAGGAATTTCAGAAAAAGTTATTGTTTCTTGCTACAAGATGTCTTTCACAGAGGAATGTGTTCAAAATAACACCTCCAGGAGTTCCCACATATCATTGAAGATATATGTAAAAATACCAGAAGGTAAATAAAATCACTTAGCTATTGGTCTCATCTCGGAGTCTAATTAAATTCTAAAATAACAGAATATTATACCTAGAAAATAAAAAAGTCAAATCATTGATAAATAATCTATCTAAATACCTCTTCAGTTATCGTGTTTGTTAAGTTTTCTACTTTAAAGTACCAACATTAATGAAGTTTTCTTTAGAGTAAAAATGGCTGGCGGTTCTTAGAAAAACCGAAATCACATTTTGTTGGAGTTAGATTTAAAACGTTTACTCTTTCCCCCCCTTAAAATATGTAAAACAACTATCTTCTAATATATTAATAATAAACAGTTATATTATAATACATTAATAATAAACAGTTATATTATAATATATTAATAATAAACAGTTATATTATAATAAATTAATAATAAACAGTTATATTATAATATATTAATAATAAACAGTTATATTATAATATATTAATAATAAACAACTATCTTCTAATATATTAACAATAAACAGTTATATTATAATACATTAATAATAAACAATTATATTCTAATATATTAATAATAAACAATTATTTTCTAATATATTAACAATAAACAGTTATATTATAATATATTAACAATAAACAGTTATATTATAATATATTAACAATAAACAATTATCTTCCAATATATCAATAATAAACAACTATCTTCTAATATATTAATAATAAACAGTTATATTATAATATATTAATAATAAACAGTTATATTCTAATATATTAATAATAAACAGTTATATTCTAATATATCAAT
>NW_013674643.1:20382-24557 GCF_000517525.1 Limulus polyphemus
GTCTTATTTAGATCATAGTCTGTCTTATTTAGATCTTTATTTGTCTTATTTAGATCTTTATTTGTCTTATTTAGATCTTTATTTGTCTTATTTAGATCATAGTCTGTCTTATTTAGATCATAGTCTGTCTTATTTAGATCTTTATTTGTCTTATTTAGATCTTTATTTGTCTTATTTAGATCATAGTCTGTCTTATTTAGATCATAGTCTGTCTTATTTAGATCATAGTCTTTCTTATTTAGATCTTTATTTGTCTTATTTAGATCTTTATTTGTCTTATTTAGATCATAGTCTTTCTTATTTAGATATTGATCTGTTTCATTAGATCTTTATTTGTCTTACTTAGATCTTGATCTGTCCTATTTAGATCTTGATGAGTCTTATTTGGATATCGATTTGTCTTACTTGGATTTTGAAATTTCTGATTTGGATCTTAACCTGTCGTATTTGGATGTTGAGTTGCTTTACTTACAACTCGATCTGTCCTATTAAGAGTAAAAAAACAAACAAAAACCCGACGTTTCTTTGGCACAATGAAAGTTTAATATTTATTATTAGTTACAACCGACTAGTTTCGGTAACTGTGTTAAAGACACACTTTATAAGATTTATCAAACTGTAATGAATTTTATTAAAACATTACGTTCGTCTGAAAACTGACATTTTTGTTAGTATTAAGTAGACACGATATTAATGTGCTAACTCCATTCTTGCGTGACTGATTTAAAAAAATGATTCAAACTTCTTGAAGCCACATAAACTGCCGTGTAAAATCTTTACAATTTCCCCCACTTTTATCTTTAACATATCACGTAGGCCCTTTCGTTAGTCTTAAACTAGTAAATATATTTAGAGAACAAGTTTAATGGTTCTACAAACGCACATAATATTTTTTCAGAGGTATCCTTTGTTGTGAATATGTATCACAGATTTCTCATTAAGCTTGTTGACGTCATCAACTGCTTCTTGTTTTGAAACGTTAAGTTGCACAATGTATGCTCTGCGCTGTGCCCACCACAGGGATCGAAACCTTCATTTTAGTGTTATAAGCCCTCAGTCGCTTCAAATTTTATTTAATCATGTTTTAATACTGTTTAAAAATAACACAGCTAAAGTTTGTGAAGGAAAGAAAGTAGATAATACTGCGAGACAACTTTCAAAGAAAATTAGGTCGTGTTTGAGGAGACTTTCAATAAATAATTCATTGATTTCTTTTGTGCGTAATCTACATCATTAAACAACATCCCAGAAAATTTTCTTGAAATCTCTTCTATAAATTAAATAGCATGTTTTTACAAAACAAAGTTTTCCATTTAATTTACATGTACAGTCTTGGCCAAAATGTTTGCAAACTGTTCTGTATTGATGTTATTGTCTACATGCATGGAGTAGTTACTGAGTAAATGTTCGAGTGGTAACAGAGAAAGTAGCGTATGATAGGACAAACGTGTACGAGTTGTTATTCTGGTCTGTATAAGGTATTTTGAACATTTGTTCGTCATAACACACATACACACTTGTTTTATATAAAAGGGTGTGATTTTGGTATAATCTTTTTCGAAACAGATCAACGTTTTATAAAGTTAATTTCTCTGTACTTGGTGTAGATTCATGCCTTGTGCAGTATCAGAAGTTATAGGGCGTTAAATTGTTCGACTGTCCAGAAATGGTATGAACCAAATGGACATTGCCAGAACAGTAGGATATCCCCAGTGTACTGTATCCAGAATCCTGAAATGTCATCGGACTAAAGGAAGCGTTGTTCCAGGAAAGTCTACTGGTAGACGCCAAAATATTACTGCCTGAGATGACCGTTAAGGTTGAAAAAAAGTCTTGCAACACCTTACGACAAGAATGTCATGAACATATTCATTCCAGGGTATCCAGAAGAACAGTGAATAGGAGAGTGAACAAACAACGTTATTTTGCAAGAAGGGCTATCTATAAATCGATATTAACCAGAATTCACCGCCATCATCTTGTTACTTGGGCAAGACAGCATGCCAGCTTACAGTTAGGACACTGGCGACATGTCATCTTTTCAGATGAGTCCTCTTTGCGACTTGCTAAAGCTGATGGTAGGGAAGACTGTCTTTCCCACAGGAGGTGGTGTAGTACATGTTTGGGCAGTTATTCGTCATACTAATACTAGAAATGAACGACCTCATAACACCAAAATGTTGTTTTTATTTAATTAGACACTCAACGTTTCGCTTTACAGCACCTTCAGAAGCGTTCACTAAAACAAAAACCGAAACTGACAGTACAAAGCTACAAATGGTTTAAATAATAAATATATAAGATCGTTTATTTCTAGTATTAATTTGTCTTTCATACACCAATATACACTACAGGAATTAACTAAGGAGCTATTCATCATGGTGGAAGATTGCTCTTCATATCCACCAGGGAAACGTCAATGGCGCCTCCTACAGGCATCACATGGAAACAATATTTCTACCATATGCTAGACCAGGATTTGGAAATAATTTTATGTTCCCGAATGACAATGCCACTGCCCACAATGCTAGTATTGTACAGGATTATCTCAACCAGGAAGACGTTACAAGATTGTCATGGCCAACAAAGTCTCCAGATTGTAATCCCATTGACGACTGTTTGGCAGAACTGAACCGGAAAATTGCTAACCACGGCCCTAAGCTAGTTACTGTAGCCGAGTTGCAGCGTCTTCTAGTGACAAGTTGAGATTAAATTACGGTGGATTACATCAATAACCTTATCTACAGCATGCCACGTCACCTTGTGGAGGTTAGTAGAGTACGTAGAGGACCAGCCAAGTACTGAATGTTTAATATGAACTGATATAAGGTTACAGACGCTATTTATAATAATTTGATGTTTTTTTTTGTCATTATATATGTTTTGGTTAGGTTTTGTTGTGACACGTGAAATCCTGAATTACACAAATTTTTCCACAGATGTCTGATAAAATTTTTGCTGTTCTAATAAATCGTTCATGATGTCCATAGAACCTGTTTCATTGTACACTATACATATGTAGATGTTTAATATAACATGCACTACTCAGAACGACAGTGATAAGCGTATTTGTATCCCATCTTAATAATAATGATCTTATTTGTTACAAAATATGCACATATTCTGACCAAGACTGTACTTTTTTCAGAGAGCTAGTGATTTTGATGTTTCTCTGCTTTTCAACTATAATTAATACCGATTCAGTCTTTCTTCAGCTCATATTAGGAAACAAAATTCATAACTTAAGCCAGGAATCCATTGTTAAACTAAATAACCTCTCATTAGCTGAAGTTTGTTGACGAAAGAAAATGTTATTTAACAGAGCTTGAGATGGGCGTGATCTAATAGTTAGCATATTGGTCTAAGGGTCGAGTTGTTGGGGGTTCGAGTCGTGGTGTCACTGAATCCACTTTCAGCTGTGGGCGCGCATCCTAGCGGCGGGAGTTGCTGGCTGGCAGCCTTCCCTCTGGTCAGTCCTTCAAAATTGGTTACAGATATGCCTGAATTATGGCGACCTCTGACTTGGCCATTTATCCCACGTGTGCACAAGGTGCCGTTTAGGTCATAATTATTATTGCTGTCGCGTGTTAAAAGCTAACGTATATTTTTCTACTAAGTAACACCCGTTCTTCCGATGTCAATAAATTAAACTCTCGTGATTTGTCGCGCGCACGCATACGTCATATTTCTTATACAGGCACTTAATCCTGCTCCCCCTCTCCCATTGGCTCTGAAGGCTTATAAAGATAAAAATCGGGTTTTGATACCCGTGGTGGGCACAGCACAGATAGCCCGTTGTGTTGCTTTGAGCTTAATAACAAATAAACACATAATCTTATCTTGTTCTGTTTATTTCTGCGTAACGTATCAGTGTGTTTTTTCAATTTAATTTCCAGAATATAAAAATAAATGCTTTTACCCTAAACTTGCACACTCAGCGTTAAGCCTACTTTGCCCTATGAGGAAGTTTGTATTGTTAAAATAATCGCAATGAGTTTTTGAGTTATTGCAAACGTTTTGTCCTGAAATAAGCACGATAATCATTCGATAATTTTTTTTACACAAGGTACGTGTCAGTGTTTTCAAAGTCAGTGGGAAGGTATAATGAAAAGCAAGGTTTCCGTGTTGAGATATAACTAGTCTGACATTCTCGAAACGAATGTCCAATTGAATAA
>NW_013674643.1:25441-27388 GCF_000517525.1 Limulus polyphemus
AAACAACAAACAGTTGTCTTTCTACTCATTATTAAACAACAAACAGTTGTCTTTCTACTCATTATTAAACAACAAACAGTTGTCTTTCTACTTGCTATTAAACAACAAACAGTTGTCTTTCTACTCATTATTAAAGAACAAACAGTTGTCTTTCTACTCGTTATTAAACAACAAACAGTTGTCTTTCTACTCATTATTAAACAACAAACAGTTGTCTTTCTACTTGCTATTAAACAACAAACAATTGTCTTTCTACTCATTATTAAACAACAAACAGTTGTCTTTCTACTTGCTATTAAACAACAAACAGTTGTCTTTCTACTCATTATCAAACAACAGCTTTCCTTCTCCTCATTATTAAACAACAAACAGCAGTTATTTTAATCATTATCAAAGAACCAACGTCCTCCCTTTTCTTTATTGTAAACTTTGTATTAGTGTAAAGCAGTTAAATCAAATGTAAATAGGAACCTGTTTTAAATGGTACAGAAACGTTATAATTTTAAAGTACATATATTCATTTTGAAATGACACTTCAACACAGACACATATCAATTGTTGTTACCTCCCCTGTAAATATGTCTTTGCCTCTGATCCTTTGTGTAGTGAGGGCAATACAACAACTTCAGGGTAGTGTACAAAAGCAAACTTATAGTGTGCTTCGAGTATTCATACAAAGTTTTAACATCACACCATTATTTGTACGTACGTGCAAAAATAGTAGCTGTCAGACATACAAACGAATGTTTATTATTGGCCAAATACAATTGTGGCGGGAAAAAGAAGTCGTGTGTTCCAATTTAAAAGTAAAAATAGTGTTGCCTTCTCATTAAAACTGTGGGATAGGTAACTTATAAAGAGCACGTCTTAAATAATTTTCTTGGGTAACTAGTTACGTTTCATTATAGGGTAAGGTTAAAATATGAAGTCACTGGATACACACGAGATTAAAAAGGGCTTTGAAAGAACACTTGTTATGGTGTGAATGTCTTTATAGTCAGGCGAAGCGTAATTATAATTAATTATATTTGTCATAAGATATCAGTATTAGACACATTATATTTTTTAACACTACATCATTCATCTAGTCTCTCATGACATGTATAATTAATTAAAAATCAACAACAATACTGTTTATATAACTAGTACTAAACTCGAAGTCTACAAACAAATCCTTTAAGTCGACGTCAGACGTTCCATCATCACTGATGTCTTTTGCAATGGCTGCTAACATTTTCACGAGGACCGAACGCGTCGTTCTATGGTATGAACACGCGATATTTGATAGGTATGCTTGTGATAACATTGCCTTCAGTACGGAGATTCTATTCTCAAATACACCACGAGTCACAGAATTTACGTTCATATTATAATTTAAAATATATATTTTTAATCAGTGGGGTGGGGTGATCCTCTTTGTTGGGCTAAGTCATAGGTATCGGTGGGGTGATCCTCTTTGTTGGGCTAAGTCAGAGGTATCGGTGGGGGTGATCCTCTTTGTTGGGCTAAGTCAGAGGTATCGATGGGGTGATCCTCTTTGTTGGGCTAAGTCAGAGGTATCGGTGGGGGCGATCCTCTTTGTTGGGCTAAGTCAGAGGTGCTGTGTAGCATTATTCTTGTGTTCTTTTATCTCGTGGAAAATGCACGTGTCGTTTCTTTGTAACATTTGACGTCACGGGTAATACAAGGGCTGAAGTATAGTCTTATGGATTTACTAATAATCTTAATTGTCTTAACTAGACTGAGAGTAATATAATATTTACACTATTTAAACGTTGTTTGATTTATTATCATGTTCTCCTAACGTAAGGGGTAGTGGCAATAGAGACTAGATCTAGTTCGATATAACATGAAGTGTTTAGTTCGATATAACATGAAGTGTTTAGTTCGATATAACATGAAGTGTTTAGTTCGATATAACATGAAGTGTTTAGTTCGATATAACAT
>NW_013674644.1:0-3071 GCF_000517525.1 Limulus polyphemus
CGTGGTGGGCAGAGCACAGATATCCCATTGTGTATCTTTGTGCTTAATTACAAACAAATGTTCCTCGCCTTTGTAGTTCCACGTAATGAAGCCAAATGTAGCAGCTCTTCCGAAGAATTAAAAGTTTAGTTAAATTCTTTCAGTGAAGATAAACGTCTAACTGGTATAGCTAATATCTGTACTCTAATCCAATCCAAGAAGAAGAAAAAAAGTGTAGAAACGTTTGATGACTATATTTTATAGTTTTGAGACTCCATTACAAAAATACGACGAGCAACAGTCTGGTGTGACATGGAAACTGTTTCGAAATTTTCAGCCATCTTTTCATCACCGAAAGCTCGAGCCAATTTTATGGCGCACTGTTTGATTAATTGTCTATCACGAAATCCTTTTTTTTGTTTTTTTTTGCTTCTGCTATTTTTTGACAAACAAGGAACGATGCTGTCACAGCTGCAGTTTGATTAGTTGGATCTGTCGTAAATAAGTTTTCTACTTGTCAAATTTGCTCCTTAAACCCTTCATCACTTTGAATATTTTTCTTCATGGATAGAAACAAAATGCTTCTTTTTAGGATGTTTCTCGTCTGCAGCCCCTGTCTGTCTGTTAACACACTAAAGTTTACCTTTATGTTCAACAATTAACTGTTCATTTACCCAACGTTCTTAAAACTCCAGGTTTTCGCTGTCTCGAGGTTCGTAGTTAGAAAGCCTTATGAATGAAAGTAGAAGGAAGAATGGGTTTTACTCTTGGAGACTTGACCCTATTAGCGACGGGTCTTGGGTCCACTCATTTTTATTGCAACAACACCCTCGTTAAAACAAAAAAAAAGGAAGTTCAATAACACCCTCGTTAAAATAAAAACACGTACGTTCAACAACACTCTCGTGAAAATAAAAACACGTACGTCCAAAAACACCCTCGTTAAAACATAAACACGTACGTTCAGTAACACCCTCGTTAAAATATAAATACGTACTTTCAACAACACCCTCGTTAAAATAAAAACGCGTACGTCCAATAACACCCTCGTTAAGATAAAAAACACGTACGTTCAACAACACCCTCGTTAAAATATAAACACGTACGTTCAAAAACACCCTCGTTAAAATATAAACACGTACGTTCAGTAACACCCTCGTTAAAATTAAAAAGGAAGTTCAATAATACCCTCGTTAAAATATAAACACGTACGTTCAGTAACACCCTCATTAAAATAACAACACGTACGTTCAACAACACCCTCGTTAAAATAAAAAACACGTACGTTCAACAACACCCTCGTTAAAATATAAACATGTACATTCAATAACACCCTCGTTAAAATAACAACACGTACGTTCAACAACACCCTCGTTAAAATATAAATACGTACTTTCAACAACACCCTCGTTAAAATATAAACACGTACGTCCAATAACACCCTCATTAAAATAACAACACGTACGTTCAACAACACCCTCGTTAAAATAAAAAACACGTACGTTCAACAACACCCTCGTTAAAATATAAACACGTACATTCAATAACACCCTCGTTAAAAAATAAACACGTACGTCCAATAACACCCTCGTTAAAATAACAACACGTACGTTCAACAACACCCTCGTTAAAATATAAACACGTACATTCAATAACGTACAGATATAGAAATATTTTCAAACATATTGAACACCTAAAATGATAACGGGTAACGGTACAATAACTTTGAAAGGGATGGGGGTCGTTGCCATAGTAACGTAATCTAGGTCTGCGTACATTAGGAACCGCTCGAAATATGTAATTTTCAATACCTTTAGAATATAGAGATTATTTTGTTCTCATTAAAGTTTAAAAAAACAATCATATTTTTCACATTTTCCTACGTGTTTTTTAAAACACATATACACGTTTATATATTATACCTTTTTAAAATGGACAATCTTTGGCGTGCCACTATACAGATGCGGCTCGAGACTCGCCAGTTGGCCAACTCTACTCTAACCAGTAACGTAGGAGACAACTCATCAGGTTAAAAACTGTTATTTATCTATTGATGTAACAATCAGCCTTATATATATATATACTAGATGTACTTCCGCGGCGTCCCCGAAAGTGTTCTATTTCAACAGTAAGTAAAACCAAAATTAAAAATAACAAATATTCTTACTTCTTACTTTTCAAGTTCATATATCATGCTGTGTTGTAGCCTACTGAGTGCATAATTCTTCTCGTGACTCATGGCATGCGCACGTTTTACTGATGTCACGAGAGGACAAATTGCAACGCTAAGCGTTCTTTATGTGACGTCATTTTAATGTCTACTGACTGACTGGCAGACAACACACTACTGTAAGCGGTACGAGTAGTTAAAACAGGCGACCTTCGGCTAAATTACAAAATGTGTTTGGAGGGTAATAAAATGTAGTATGACTAGATGTGGCACGAGAGGTTAAAATAAATGACCCCTCCAGGCGAGTTTTTCTTTATTGAACTTACCGATACATGAATATATATGTATACGATTACGAAATTAGTGAGTGTTGTGTGTATATGTTTAAAGGTTCAGATAATGAATATATTTATAAAAAAGCTAACTTATTATATATAGAAATTATCTATATAAATTCGTTTTAATTTTATTTTCGAAAACACTGGGTGACGTATGATTATGACATTGCTTTATAGATGTTGAACTGCATTCTGGGAATGGTGGAAAAAACGAAACGTGCTCTAGCAATTTTGCAGCAAAGAAGTCACGTGGAATGGAGCGACTGCGCCCCCTGGGGCCGAAGACACATAGACGCCGCGGAGTTTGATTTAAAAAAGCAAAATAATGATATCATGACCCAGTATAAGTCAGCAGAAGATCGAGTTTCGGAAGTTCGCCGAAGAGCGGGTCAGTATGCTTACAATATATATATAAAAGAGATTATACATTTAAGTTGCCCGTATTTTTAATGCCAAAGTCTAGTTTTTGTAGTTATTATTTTAGCTTTTCTTCTGATATGCGAGTTCCATTAACAATTGAATTATGTTATAGTGTTTGTTTGTTTGTGAATTTCGCGCAAAGCTACACGAGGGCTATCTGCTCT
>NW_013674644.1:3885-12366 GCF_000517525.1 Limulus polyphemus
CTGTGTTTGCCGTTCTCCAAACGGCATGATGAATCCTGCTATTTAAAAAGGCCTCGTTGGCACTGGATATAGTGTGATTGACATATCGTCATACATTCTTCTCTACTTTCACTCATACATTCTTAGATTTGACCACTAGCCAAACCCTACAATATACATTATCCAAAAAGATAATTAACAGTAATACCCAACAATTCAAAGGTTGAGTATGTTATATTAAAACGATTTTGGACCTCATGACATCATTACAGTCCCTGTTGCCACGTTATGTCATGCTATATCTGACGACCATGTATCTTGACAATAGCCCTGAAGTGTGGTTTCCATTGCAAAAAGCTACACACTAAGGTTGTCCTGTCTAAATTACACTACTCCTTCCTGCAAGCTTTCCATAATCATTCTTATGTACGAGAACGATGGTTGCCAGAGCCCCTTAATCCTTTTCAACCGTCTGATCGCACAGAAAGCCATAGGCGCTGTGTTTGTCGACTTGACAGAAGACGTTTGAAATTTTATAAATATCCTTCCTTTTCCTTCTACAGCTAATTGAAGTGTACAACGGTTGATTGTGAGATGTGACTAAATATCTATGCGAATTCATACTCTGCTAGCCCAATTTCCAGACGAAGATACTTCTTGGTTATGTTGCGTACGGTTGCTTTGGTCACATGGATGGCTTTTGTTACCGGCCTTTATGTTCGTAGATTCTCACCTCTTACAATACGCTGTACTTGGCTTACAACGACTGAGATATGACTTGTTGCAAGTCTCTATCGGGATGTTCCTAGTACCCCTGGTTCATCCACACTGCTTTATTTCCCAGTGTCATTAAATACAAGGGATAACACCTTCTAGGAAATTCTAAATTCCCGATCTAAACACATCCTTAAGATCGGACTATATGAATATTTTACGTCGGAAATTGATGTTATATAAAAATTAGTTTTCGGTGGCATCACTCTATCTACAATACCGCCAAAATAATGTCAAAATGTAATTCTTATACATGCTGTTTCACCAAAACTTTGTATAGTCTGTGGTTGACACGTGACTTGTTGATTTACATACAAAATAATGTTAATATAACATACTCAACCTTTTTTGTAAGCTAACACGATAGCCAAAGCTAATGTTTTCATAAGACCAAGTTATATGACAGGATAAAAACAAAAAATTAAGTATTTACATATTTTTTTAGGAAACGGTCCCCCTATTGTCTCATCGGTAAGTCTGAAGGCTTATAATGCTACAAAATGGGTTTCCATACCCGTATCTCAGGAAATAAATAATAATGTGTTTGGTAAATCTTAAAGTCAAGCTTAACAAATGATGTGTGTGTAAAGTTTCTTGACCAATTAAAGTTAAATTAAAAGTTCCTTGAAACCGTCTTAAAAAGAGATTGTTTTCCAGCAGCCAGTACAGTCACGTAAATCAATTGATTTAAGAAATATATTGAAAACCTCAAATATAAATCTAAATGTTGGACCCGAACTTTTACAATCATGTGGACGTTTACAATTAAAATAAGGAAGAATACTTACTTCTTTCTTCCTTTTTGTTTTGTTCAGAGTTGCTGGAACTGTGGAAGAAAAGCAAATGAGACTTGTAGTGGCTGTAATACAGCACGATATTGTGGTACATTCTGTCAACATAGGGACTGGGAAAACCACCACCGAATCTGTGGGAAAGGAGCTTGTGGATCTCAAGCCGCTTCGAGCACTACAGTTTCCCCTGATCCATCCAAAATCGCACAGACTTCAGTTTCTCCAGTTTCATCCACAAATCTGGTTAAAGGAAGCCCCGGCTCTAAAACATTGAGCAGGACTGATAAACCAAACATTTCTTGGCCCCAAATAATTGAGAAAGATTGACAGATCAACAATTTTCTGGCCCAAAAGGACTGAGCAGGACTGAAAAAAGAATCACTTCTTGCCTACCCCCCCCCCAAAAAAAAAGGTTAACCAACCACTACTTGGCTCAATACAGTTAGAGCAAGATCGACAAATCAACCATATTTTGGTCCAAAAATAGTGAGTACGACTGACAAAAACCAACCATTTTCGGAAGACTGTTTGTTCAGAGTATTCTCAAAATGTGTTGTATCTGAGGATGTTTTATTGTCCACCACTGTGGCACAGTTACACCAAGCATTGTTTAAGTGCTACGTCGCCGCTGTACTTAGTGGCTCTCTGATGGCAAGAATGTGCTTTACAGAATAATGCTTGCTCAGTGAGTCAATGCACCAAAAAATAGGTTAATATATATAAATATATATATATATATACTCGTTAGAAAAGACTACGTTTATATATCTGTAGCAATGTATATACTTTTAGGTATAATAATACGTTTCATTCAAGCATACTTTCAAGTGGGGAAAAAACATTCCCTTGTTTAAAAAACTGGTAAGTGTTCTTAGAAATTATACTACTAAGAACTGGGACTTACTTTCACCAATTGAAGATCGACTGTTCTAAATTATTAAAAAAACTGAACAAGAAACTTAACCTAAAACGGTAAGGCAGAATTTTCAAGTATAAGTTTTAATATCGTTCTCGAGTCTCAGGTAGTGCGTAAATAAAAGAGGTTAGGACATGCATGGAAATCATTGTTATTATTATTCCAGAATGTTCCAAGCGAACGTCATTTATCAAGTTTATCTATCAATACAGTATGCCTAAAAACGGGCCTCCCCGCGTAAAACGTCAGAATAACAATTAAAAAATATTAAACGACAGAAAAAGATTGATTTCTACATGTGTTCTCACCTCGTTTATTTGTGTAAATTTCTTTTTTTACTACGTCATGCGGAAATCTATACTAGTCGTTATAGCTACTTATAAATAAATCAAAAGAAAGACAACTAAAAATAAGCTAACTTTAAATACCCAAGTACTCACCCCATTGGATTCATTATACTTTTGAAAGAAAAAACGTACAAATTATATGTAACTACCCCAATTCAGAGATTGTTATCTAATTTCTCCTTCTCTAACAGTTTATAGTAACTAGTCTGTTTTTGTTTTGTTTTGTAGAACTAATTGTTGATAATTTTTATCCACATTTTTACTTATCTTACAATTAACCAGAGTGCGTGCGAAAACCAATATGTACAAATTGAAGAACGTACTTTTATGTCTTCGTATTTTGATGTTAGCCTACAACAAACTCTGATTAATATGAATCCCAGAGAATTCTATGATTAATTGTTTGTATTAAATGTTGAATGATTTCTTTTTTTGAAGACAGTTACAACTAAATAATGTGTACAATATGCGTACATGGGTTTATTTTCCTCTTATAATAATATAGCAATGCGTATACTTCTTATTGTTGTCAATAGATGACGCCACAAAACTATTTCTATTATGCTTTAGATCTAAATTTTGCTTTTCGTGGGATGAGATTGGTAATAAGAACATTCAAATTTAATAGTATTGATGAAGATTTATAAAACCTTAACTTCATTATTCAAAATGCTAACTTTATTGATCAGGTAGAATATGATATTGCTCCCTTTTAATGAAGATGAAGACGGTTGAGAAAACACAAAACATTTTATTTAGAAGGTTCGAACGTTTCGGAATACACTTATTACATCTTAGTGATTAATGATGAGGATGGAATAAGTGCATTTCGAAACGTTCGAACCTTGCAAATAAAATGTTTTATATTTTGTCAGTCGTCTTCATCTCCATTATTAGATATCGTTTTCCCCATCATGAACGTTTGCTCTTTTGTTTCCGATTATGTGGTTAGATCATACTTAGGGATAACTTCACCCCTAGCGGTAACCTTGGTAAGATGGTAAAGACATGTAAAAACATGTCACCTATCTAGTGTATAGGTTTTTCTCATAGTGACTACAAAGCACGTTCGCACCAACAGTATATTTGAAGTAAAAACATATTATGAAAACCAAAGTATAGTATCATTAATACTTAATTCCAAACTCTTGTAGCTAATTGATTAGTTTGTACATGAAAACATTAAAACATGTTTGATGTTGTGAAACTTGGAAATAGCTGAAAGAACAAACAATACATGATGACATGACAGAACCGACCATGCAGTGATCATAGGTCTGAGCTTTGAACTTTACCCTGAAGAGGTCGCTTTGTTGGGAGTATTTTCTTCTTCTTCTTTAAAGAGTTTAAAGTGAATCCACAACGACGTTGTTAGCGTCACCTATTGCTAGTCATATAGCAGATGCAAATAAGAAACGTTTACTAGGTTTTTTTAAACTGTTATTGTTATTTTTAATTCTTCGATGCCAAGCTTCAAAGTAAAATATTGTGTTGTTTACCTCAGCCATCATTCAAAATATAGTCAGCAAGTTAGAGGGTTAAAAAAAATTTAAACTTTATTAAATGTTAAAATATTCTACGATACGTGAATTTGCAGTGTTTATCTCTTTGTCTTTTGTTGTCGTATCTGGTATTTTGGTATTTTCGACATGAACCATAATATATATGATATATATAGTCTAAACGGCCAGGTCAGAAAACCCTGGGGTTCAAGCATAGTAATCCTTATTTAGAATTATCAGGAAGGACAACCACCCAATAGCATCTGCCGCCTAATATTCGGCTACTCTCAACCGACCAACGGATTTAAATGCCAAATATAACGTCTTTCGGAGCTGAAAATGTTCTGCGATTTATCGCGGCTCAAACCTTGGACTTTCGGATCCGCTTCCCCACTAGCCACACCCGATCAGTGGCGGAGCCAGGTTTTCCACTGGGAGGGGTGCATAAATTTTATGGGGGCCAATAAATTTAAAAGCTGAAATTAATCTAAATATTTAATAAAATAGTCATTAAAACAAATCAGTTCAAATGTAATAGTGTTTATAGAAGTTTTGTTTTTTCATTAAATGATACAAAACGAGTTTATTATATACAAAAGCTGAAAAAAAATATGTGATCAATATGCCTGGATTTTTCAGGGGGTCGGGCCCCCCTTGGCTACGAATCCGCACCCGATCCTATCCGTTGTGTTAATGAATCGGAGTGTATTTGTTATGTATCCTTATTTCAACAATGTTTAATTTTTGGTAGAATATTCCAAAGAGAAAATAAATTATTATTGGATCGTTTCTCTAGTGTACTACGTATTCGTTGAAATATAACCAATTGGAAACGTAAATCATTATATATTTCAATAATGGATGTCAATAATTCTGTCATCTGAATGCGTACATGAAGTAGTATAAAGAATCATGGTGTTTTACTTGTGTTTATGAAACGAATTAATAAATTTTTCATCTCTTTAGTTGTGCTTGCGAAACACTAAAACGGCGGGAAAAAATTTTAATATTTAAATATAATTTGTTCTCATGGTTGTCTTCGTAATGAACCGTACATTGGTAGAAAACGTTCCTATCATATACGCGTATTTTAAAGTTATATTGCAATGTTCTCCTTTTTTTTATATGTCATACGGTATGCGAACCTCCCTTTAATAAGTTTGAAATATTAATTAATAAATATATATATATATACGTATCATTTCAGCCCATTCCACTTCAAGAAATCCGTATTTATTTTCAAAATAAGTACGTTAATTAAGTAGAAGCAAAACGGCTTCGTGACTTTGTTTTAATTAATACCCTTGTGATGTTAGCCCAATGTGGTAAAAAGAGGGGCATATTGAAAACTGCCTCAATACATATTCCTAAGCGATGTTCAGTTCATGATCCAGGGAATGCTTATACGTAAGTACTTTCAGTTCTCTTTGCCCGCCAATAGTCATGACTCGACATGCTTACAACAATATGCTAAACATATTTATAGCTGTACGTGATTACCATGGAAACTTAGAATGTTTTCAATCTATATTATTGACATGTTTGAACCAAAATGTTAACAACGCTATAACTTAGCACATAATGGTAATATATATATCTGTCGTGTCTCAGCCGGTCTGATGAGCCCTGGCATTGGGCGAAAGGTCTCGTCGGCACTGAATATAACAGATATGTTGTGGTTAACGTATTGTTACACAATTTTTCTTACTTTCACTCATAAGTTCTTTTTAGAATTATCAACGTTATGTTATTGACAGGTATATAACGATATGCTATTGTCACGATTTTAACATTATGTTATTGACAGGTATATAACAATAGGCTATTGTTCCAATTTTAGCATTATGTTATTGACAAGTATGTAACAATACGCTATTGTCACGTTTTCAACATCATGTTATTGACAAGTAAATAACAATATGCTATTGTCACGTTCTCAACACTATGTTATCGACAGGTATGTAACGATATGCTAATATCACGTTTTCAACATTATGTTATTGACAAGTATATAACGATATGCTAATGTGACGTTTTCAACATTATGTTATTGACAAGTACATAACGATATTGTCATGTTTTCAACATTACGCTATTGACAGGCGTGTAATAATAATATGCCACTGCTATATTTTTCAACTACATATTATTAATCATTAGCGGAGAACATAAGAGCAAAAAAATGTGAGCTGTTGAAAAGCAACAACTCATACCACATATTATTGTGTAGAGAATAAAGCCTTGTTACCAGTTTCACGATGAAATGAAATATTCTAGTCATTCCTCACCAAAGCTAAAAAATCTCATAACTCGAACCGCTGCTAATACAATATGAGAAATACTTATAGTTAGAATTCAAGTTTTAAGTGATCTTTGAGAAAATATTGTAAAATAATAATAATAATTACTGCCCCCCTCCTTCCTAAGTGGCTCAGCGATAAGTCTGCAGGCTTACAACACCAAATATCGGGTTTCGATACCCGTGGTGGGCAGAGTACAGATTGCTCATTGCCTGTCTCTGCGTTTACAAACAACCGAGCCAATAAAAATCACTGTCTTAGTACACCAATTATATCTTATATTTTAAAAGTCATAAGTGACTATGTTTAAAACCAAAGACTGAGGCTGGGAGGGTCGTTGTGAATTGACGCATAAAAAAAAGGCATAGTATTCTATTAAGAAGTAATGGTTAGGACCAAATTATCATGGAACACTTTCGTTTACAATATAAACAACTAGAAAGCATAGACTCATATAATTATCAGTCTACGATAAAAAAGAAACCATGCTAAATGAAAATTAGTAATATCAATATTTTGTCTTATAAGAAAAAGGCAGAATACGCGCTTAATAAACAATAGCGAATGTGTAGAATTATTAGTCTACGATAAAAAGAAACCACACTAATTGAAAATTAGTAATATCAATATTTTGTCTTATAAGAAAAAGGCAGAATACGCGCTTAATAAACAATAGCGAATGTGTAGAATTATTAGTCTACGATAAAAAGAAACCACGCTAATTGAAAATTAGTAATATCAATATTTTGTCTTATAAGAAAAAGGCAGAATACACGCTTAATAAACAATAGCGAATGTGTAGAATTATTAGTCTACGATAAAAAGAAACCACGCTAAATGAAAATTAGTAATATCAATATTTTGTTTTATAAAAAAAGAGGCAGAATACACGCTTAATAAACAATAGCGAATGTGTAGAAGTTTCAAAATATTATAAATAGATGAAAAAAACTCTGACGTAATAGTGTGGTCTACCCCAAACACATTACGTGCATAGTTTGAACGTAATTTGTTTCGTAACTGATTGCCCGTTTTTTTTTGTTTTTTTGTTGTTGTTGTTGTTTTGACGAATGAGGCCACCTAGCATTTATAAAAGATTAGGTTCACCTGGTGGTGAAAAAGTTAAATCCTCGACAAAACACAAACATGTTTTTACAGGACGTGTTAAAACCGTAGATAAGGTTAGAAAACTGACTAGATAAATTTCCGTACTTTGCTACTATGTACAGTTTTAGGTGCATTTCATTCAAAAATCATATGCACCTGTTACCGGTGATATATATATATATTCTTGTTCTTGGAAAAGTATGGATGGTGTAATTAAGGAGTTACGTGACTGTTGTGAAATCCTTATCTGATTCGCTGTGTGGATTCTATTATGAGTAATAGGGTTTACCTATGTATTATGTACGCACTGTTTTTGTTTGTTTGTTTATTTATTGAAATAAAAACGTTAATGTGTTAACATGTTTCCTTTTGTGTACATCTATTCCGACAAAACAAAAAATGAAGAAATCCTAAGTATGTTAGACAATCACTAACTTGTTTACAACTGTAACTTCGTGTAGAAAGAAATAGCTTTTTTATGCAACAAGAACCTACCAACTGACCTAAGGGAAAGCGTATCAACGGCTGATACACGTGACATTTTGTGTGGCGCGTGTCACCGATGGTACACTAAGACACGAACGAAGCGTTTCACCGGTGACACGCGTGGAAGACATTGTGTTAAAATGAATCAAGTGGCTTAACAAGGCTTAGTGGTTAAGGTATTTGCTACGTATTGCAATTTCAAATAGCCTAAAATTGAGTTAAATGATACTTTAAATTTAGTAGTTAAATTGTACTTTGGAGTTAGCAGTTAAGTAAAAG
>NW_013674644.1:12911-22773 GCF_000517525.1 Limulus polyphemus
TTTTTTTGGCGCGTCGTTTTGGTTATATTTATAGGTGTGGAGAGGGTTTCTAGAAAATTCAGATAATGTAACAATACAATGCTACATTAGGCGTTTACGTACATACATATATTGTTGATTTTTACACTCGAGAATCTTCTATAAATTTAGAGAATAGGCGGGAGTTTCGCAATACATATTTAACACTATAAGTAGTTCAGTTCTTGATATTTGGAATTCAGGGTTGCTTTTAGGAACATATTTCTAAATATAAACTAAATCTTAACAAACGTTGATATTAAAATAAATATATAGTAATTGATCCGTCACATATTCTACTGGCAATCTGCGGCTTGCGGGTTCGAATCCCATCACTGAACAAGCTTGTCATTATAGCCTTGGGTGCATTATAATATGACGGTCAATCCCACTATTCATTGGTAAAAGTGTAGCCCAAGAGTTGGCGGTGGATGATGTTGACTAGCTGCCTTCCCTCCAGTATACCATTCCAAAATCAAAAACGGCTAGCGCAGATAGCCCTGGAATAGCTTGCGCGAAATTCAACAAACAATAACAACGACAGCTGTATGTCTGCGGACTTATACCGCTAAAAACCGGATTTCGACACCCGTGGTGGGTAGAGCAAAGATAGCCCATTGTTCAAACTACAAACAAACAAACAACAACAGCAAATCAAACTTTCATTTTAGGTCGATAGATGGATACTTCCTGTTGAGAAAAGTATCATCGTGTCGATAGAACAACCCCATCCGGTTCAGGATACACCAGACAAACTTTAGCGGAATCAGCTGCTTTAAAGCCATTCACACGTATATTTCATAATTAAGTTTTTTCTATGGCTAATTAATCAGTTATGAAATTAAAAAAAAATACAAAGTGTTTGCTCAGATTAAAGTAATCATCCAAAAATTTGATATTAGTTTCATTAACGATATTCTGCCAAAGGCGTCATTTACTGTAACAAACAAGACGCATTCACTTCACATTATACATTTTTATCTCTTTGTTCAGGTTGTGTGCTTACTTAGACCAATTTTCTTAAAGGTTTCATCACGATTAATGTGAATAATTCTACATTTGAATTTGTTTTATCCGAACGTTAGACCCAAAAGTAATTTCTTTGGGTTTCCTCCAAACTTTACAATATAGATGTGTCATATTCATTGTTCGATTCCCACAACGTTGTTCAGTTAATCGTTAATACAGTGACTCTTCAACCAGTTTGTCTCAAGGCTCCTTCACCATTAAAAATAAAGTTTATTTCAACCACCTTTCCAAAGCCATTGCGCGCTCACATTTAATCCCGTGATATTATCATATTAATATAAAATATAATATACACATCTCCGTTTAATCATCATAATGTATATGACAAAACACAATAATCCCCATGTAATCATCATAATGTATATGACAAAACACAATAATCCCCATGTAATCATCCAAATGTATATGATAAAACACAATAACTCCCATGTAATCATCATAATGTATATGACAAAACACAATAATCCCCATGTAGTCATCCAAATGTATATGACAAAACACAATAATACCCATGTAGTCATCCAAATGTATATGACAAACACAATAATCCCAATGTAATCAACTAAATATATATGACAAAGCACAATAATCCCCATGTAATCATCCAAGTGTATATGATAAAACACAATAACTCCCATGTAATCATCATAATGTGTATGACAAAACACAATAATCCCCATGTAGTCATCCAAATGTATATGACAAAACACAATAATCCCCATGTAGTCATCCAAATGTATATGACAAACACAATAGTCCCCATGTAATCATCCAAATGTATATGACAAAACACAATAGTCCCCATGTAATCATCCAAATGTATATGACAAAACACAGTAATCCCCATGTAGTCATCCAAATGTATATGACAAACACAATAATCCCAATGTAATCATCATAATGTATATGACAAACACAATAATCCCAATGTAATCAACTAAATATATATGACAAAACACAATAATCCTCATCTAATCATCCAAATGTATATGATAAAACACAATAACTCCCTGTAATCATCATAATGTATATGACTAAAACACAATAACTCCCATGTAATCATCATAATGTATATGACAAAACACAATAATCCCCATGTAATCATCATAATGTATATGACAAAACACAATAATCCCCATGTAATCATCATAATGTATATGACAAAACTCAATAATTTCCATGTAACCACCCCACTGCATATGGTAAAATGGAAGAATCTCCGTGTAATCATCCCAGTACACACACACACACATATATGTATATGATCATATACAACACTTCCGGTGTGATCGCCACAATGTATTTTTGTAATGACTGAAATATTCACAAATTTCTCACTTTCATATCTAGCATCAAAAGCATCTTTATTCGTATATAATCACGTAATGTCTTCTTTTTTTTTCTGGATTTTCATGCAGTTTCTGTGTGTAATTATGACATTATCGTGACCGGATGTCTCAAGGTCGTAAACACCTTTCACACAGATAGCTGCTATATGCCGAGACCTTTGTTTTTAACAAGCACCACAGAAACGTGTATAACTGGCTTGGTTAAAGTATGGAGCCAGTGGACATGTGGGATTTCTTTCTGTGTGTGTGATATTTTTGTGTCTCAAACTAATGATATCTCACAAAAATCGATCAGGAATTCAACACGAAAAATAATCTTCACATATGTGATTACAATTAATTAAGGATACACGGATACCCGGCCGGGTATAGGACTTCTCGGTAAAACTCGAAGTTAAAAATAGCCGTATTCGAGTAAATGAAAATGGCATCCAAGCCTTAATCTTTGTGACAACTTACGCGGTACTGAAAGTTACAGTCAATAATGGGTTTAGTTTAAAGAACAACAACAAAAAACGTGTTTTGGGTAGCAAAGACTGACCGCCCGCTGAAAATCGGGTATTCAGAGAACAATAGGGGTTAATAACAAGCATAGCTTGAGAAGTGGCTTTTGGGGGAAGATGGGGGTTTGGAGAACAATAGAAGTTAGGGTTTGAGAAGTTAGGGCTAGGCATTGAAAGTTGAAAGTAAAACTTGAATGTTCTGCCGGTGATTATTCGGTTAAATATAATAAACGTCAATTTTGTTTTTGATTCTAATTTCTGTGTATGTTGTTGTATTTTTTTTGGGGGAGGGAGGAGCACCCGTTCTCGGTTGACACCCGGCCCAGGCCGAAGTTTAGTGTACCCGGACCCGGTATTCGGCAGATTTTACCACAATTAATATTAAAACTACTTTAAGCATTTATGGCCAATAAGATGTAAGAAAACTGAAGTAAAACGAATTAGATTATTCCTTATAAAGCACTTAACACGCCCACACAAGTCCAGTAGTTTGTTACTGATATCAACATAATTTATCGATATATAAAATAAAAATGTGTACTTAAAACGGTAGTTGATTCTATCTGAAATCTCATTTATCTATGTAGAATAATCTAACCTTCTATGTATTTCTCACAACAGCTTCAGTTTGGTTGTTGTTAAGCGCAAAGCTACACAATGAACTATCTGTGCTGTGCCCACCACGGGTATTGAAACCCGAATTTTAGCATAGTAAGTCTTTAAATTTACAGCTAAGCCACTGAAGAACCCTTTTTTTTTCTTTCTTAGAACAAATCCACATTGGGCTATCTGCCATGCCAACCGAGTGGAATCGAACCCCAGATTTTAGCGTTGTAAGTCCGTAAATTTACCGCTGTCCTACCGGGGGGAGGGGGGCACCATTAATAGTATCGAATTTCTTAAGCCGTGTAAACGTTTGATTTTATTGCTTTGGCATCTATAGTGCATATCATAAACACTTATTCAGTCATTACCAATAGGACTTACAGGGAAAACATGAATTCACTGCACTTTAACTGTAATTCATTAGATTTGCGAATGTAACTTCGTTAGCAGCGTTGTTTAGCTGAAGCTGTTAGAATTCTGAAATAATTGAAATTGTTTTACAAAAAATCCATACCACATACAAGAATGGGTGTTAAATTTTCCCCATTATGGACTCGGGCGAAGCCTAGTGGTTAGCGTGCCCAAATTGTGAACCTGAAGATTCATGGTTTGCGACCCATTCCCGTAAAATATTTCTCGCACTTTGGGGTCATTGGTGCAATATAAGGGTAACGATAAAATCCTACTTTCCCAGACAAGGGTAGCGCAAGAGTTGGAGTGGATGAGGTTGATTAGCTGCCTTCCTTCTAGTCTGTCAGTTGCAAAATAAGAGTTATATGAGTCATGTGCCGAGTGCTTCCGACATCCCTCTAGTCTGTC
This sequence comes from Limulus polyphemus, assembly GCF_000517525.1. Taxonomy (NCBI): domain Eukaryota; kingdom Metazoa; phylum Arthropoda; class Merostomata; order Xiphosura; family Limulidae; genus Limulus; species Limulus polyphemus. The sequence continues at coordinate 17,236 of NW_013674644.1, forward strand.
AGTTGCAAAATAAGAGTCATATGAGTCATGTGTTGAGTGCTCCTGACTTCCCTCTAGTCTGTCAGTTGCAAAATAAGAGTTATATGAGTCATGTGCTGAGTGCTCCTGACTTCCCTCTAGTCTGTCAGTTGCAAAATAAGAGTTATATGAGTCATGTGCTTAGTGCTCCCGACTTCCCTTTATTTTCTCAGTTACAAATTAAGAGTGATGTGCTGAATGCTCCTGACTTTCCTCTAGTCTGCCAGTTACAAATTAAGAGTCATATGAGTCATGTCCCCAGTGTTGAGACTGTATGATAAAGAAAGGAGTCCTTACAGTTGTAGGTAAATGTAGCAATATAGCAATCAACCCGAATCGCCATGTTTATCCTAGTAATGGGTTAGCTTAATCATACCTACTGGGATAAACATGGTGATTCGGACTGATTGCTACGTTGTAACGGCGAAAGTACTTTTGCAGTAATATGTAGTATGTTTAGTACATTGGATTATATGTACATGTACGTATTTTTAAGTTGACGACACGTGATCTTACTCGTGCTTTTTGTATTTACATAATTCCTTAGTCAACTTTTATATTACGTCACACCAAATATCAATGACTTGACTTAACGGTCCTTCATCTCTGTTTAATACTGATTTTTCTTTTTTAGATTTTATTATTTCTTGTACTTCTCTGACATTTAAAGCTGTAATGTTACGAGGTTGAGCTAATATTGTAGTTTCCTCCCCCCCCCCCTAAAATTAGTGTGTACTTGCAGATAACTCCTGAAGACGACATCGAAACGTTGTACATATAAAGTGTATTTTTAAAGTGGAAGCCGTTGACGGCTTCAATAAAGTTTTTTTCAAAAATGAAACGTTGACTTTTAATTGTTTATTAAATTTTGCTTTGCAGTCGGACACGACAAGTTTGTGCTTAAGAATATATTTTTTAACATTCTCACGTGCCACGTGTTATTAGTGTGAACATTAGTCCTTAAATTCAATCACAGGAAACAAAACAGCAGCTTTAAAGGTGCTTTAACACCGAAGAAATTACATGACACGATTTTTAACACAGTACTAAGCTATACACATTCGACAGGGCCCTTATTATCTGCCTCCTAGTGGCACAGCGGTATGTCTTCGGACTTAAAACGCTAGAAACCGGGTTTCGATACCCGTGGTGGGTAGAGCACAGATAGTTCATTGTGTAGCTTTGTGCTTAATTCCAAACAAACCTTATTATCTAAATTCAAGGACAAAATAAAACAAATCGAAACTAAAAAAAAATATTTTTTCAAGTTTAACTGAAACACTATCACGATAGATTATCATAAACCTGTACCACTATAACGATAGATTATCATAAACCTGTACAACAGTTTTCTCCATAAGATTTACCATTCTTTTTAATTTTAGTAGTTTTCTCGAACGGTTTTAAGTTGTTTATCGAAAAGTAATTTAGATTGTTGTGATAAAAATACAGTGCAAACTATTCGGCGTACTCACGCTGAAATATGTACAAACATACTTTTAACTTTGTCTTATAACAGTTCACTCCACCCTATTGTGGAGTACAGTCACACTGATATGAACGTACAAACATACTTTTAACTTAGTCTTATAACAGTTCACACCACCGTATTGTCTAGTGCAGTCACACTGATATGAGCATACAAACATACTTTTAACTTAGTCTTATAACAGTTCACACCACCGTATTGTCTAGTGCAGTCACACTGATATGAACGTACAAACATACCTTTGACATAGTATTATAACAATTCACCCCACCGTATTGTGGAGTACAGTCATGCTGGTTTGGCTGTATCGGATCACGGGGAATATCTCGACATGTCTCACCTTTCTGACAGATGTTGTCAGAACACCATTGTGTGTGTGAAAACATGGTGAACAGAGCTATAATTTATCACTTAGCTAATCTTGATCATTTTCTGCATGGTGCTCAACGAAACTAAAACAATACAAACTGAGTGTATTCTATGCCTAACTAATCTACGGTTATTAAGGTGGCGTTTATTTTCCGTAACTTCATACATAGGTTTTTTTTTCTCTCACCAATAAGATCATGAATTTCGGCGAAAAAGACACGTGAACCGTGAACACGTGTCCACCATTCCATTCACAACTTGCTACTGTGTTAGAAACTTTTAAAAATCAATATCTTATCAGTGGCGAGCGAATAATTTAAACGACCAAGTTTGTCCTAACTGCTACACTGTTTACAAATAAATATAAGTTCACTCTGGTAACTAACGGAAAACAACAACATATATAACTATAAAAAAAAATCATTTTATTTTTAATTTATTCCAGAAAATCCTCATCGTTCTTTATGTGCTGGAGTTACTATTGACAAACTCCTAACTCTGGGGGGTATTTGTATCAAATGCTCTCACTCAAGTAACTACGGTCGTTTGTTTGTTTGTTATTAAGCACAAAGCTGCAAGAAACCTGGTTCCTAGCGTTGTAAGTTTACAGACATAACGCTGTGCCACTGGGGGGCAACTACAATAGACTTCTCAAACTTTGGCCAAGAGAGACCTTTGACTGCCCCTTTCTCCGTCCAGGCAGTTTCTGAACCGACAACTCATCACAAACAGTTATGATAAAACAATATACCCGTTTCCAACACTGGAAGAAGTAGAATCTGAACCTAAAGCCTAACGCTTCTCATTAAGTAGCAACGAACACGGAGCAGACTCTTTATAAGACACAAAGTAGGAATATAAACAAACAGGTGAACACAGCATCACCCATGACTTTCTTACCATGCAGTTTAAATTCCAAAATACACACAGTAGTGTTTCAACTGCCAAAGATTTGGTATTTCTAATCAACGAACATTCTTCCCTTCTTCACTTACCCATCTGCACTCAGGATGGCAGGTCTGAATGCATCCTATAGCGCAGAATTCCTCAGTTCAAAACAGTATCAGTGGTGATCACTATCCTATTTCCTTTCAGCTTATCCTTAATTCCAGCCCTCCCTACTCCTAAACCATAAAAACTTCAGTAATATTCAGTAAAAATCATTTGAAGAGGTTCTCGACTCTTAACCAGTCCTCACATACTCTCATACACCCAACCATAAAAACTTCAGTAATATTCAGTAAAAATCAGTTCAAGAGGTTCTCAACTCTTAACCAGTCCTCACATACTCTCATACACCCAACCATAAAAACTTCAGTAATATTCAGTAAAAATCATTTGAAGAGGTTCTCGACTCTTAACTTCCAATTGACAGTTGCTATACTCACCTTTGTTACACTAATATTGTCACCAAAGTCTTCGACTCCCAAATATACAACACTTGTATCCTAATTATTGGAAACTTACTCCAGATCTTCACTCTCACGTTCTCGAACGACAACGAAGATTACTCATTAACATGAAAAAATACAACAATGAATCACAAATAAATAGACACAGTAAGCTTATCAAACGACTGATAAAATACCAACAGTCATTAAAACTGGTCACGTTCTTTGCCATTTTCTCGACCAGAAACCAAAACCTAAAGCTTCCGGAGAAAATTTCCCAGCAGAAAACAACCTTCCGTTTCTGCATCACAAATAACATCCAAGATAAAGCTGATGTAAATTCATTTAGCATCCCTCAGAATGTTTTTCGATTCCTTCTTTCAAAACAACGGTTGAGACATATCTATATAAATATATCGATCTTTACAGTTCCATTTTTCTAGTCTACTTAAACAATACAACTTCGATTACCAAACACAATATCTTCACGAGAAACGTCTCAACCCGCAATCTGAGGGTCGCGGGTTCGAATCCCCGTCACACCAAACATGCTCGCCCTTTCAGCCGTGGGGGCGTTATAATGTGACGGTCAATCCCACTATTCGTTGGTAAAAGAGTAGCCCAAGAGTTGGCGGTGGGTGGTGATGACTAGCTGCTTTCCCTCTAGTCTTACACTGCTAAATTAGGGACGGATAGCGCAGATAGCCCTCGTGTAGCTTTGCGCGAAATTCAAAAACAAACAAACACACTATAGGCGCTCAAGTAAAAATTGTGTTATTTATGTTCGAAATAACCAAACTTTTACACAGTTTAAAAGATCCATACTGTTATGAATAATAGATAGAAGGTTAGATTATTGTACTTAGATAATTGAGATGTTTAAAAGAAGCAAACACCGTTTTAAGTACATGTTTTTGTGGATCGATAAGTTCCGTTGATCTCGGCTGCTAACTACTGAACTTGTATATGTGTGTGTGTTAAGTGTCTTATAAGGAATAGCCTATTCCATCTTGTTCAATTTACTAACATCTTACTGGCTATAATGCTTAAAATATTTTCAGTATTAATTATAATCACGCACATAAAGATTATTTTTATTGTTGACTTCCTGGAGGAACGCCGCGAGATATTATTAGACAGGGAACTGAAATATCGTTAATAGAGACATTAGGTTTCAGTTTTGTTTTTTCTTCTTCTGGTGTAGCGATTTATAACGTTGAGTGCTTCTATTCCCTTTGTTTTACGGATTGTCTTTTTTATTAACTATATTCGTTCTGATCTATATAATTAGCATACATTTAAATAAATATTCTTGATAATAAAAAAATATTAAATGCTTCATAACTGGAAATTAACGTCGGCTTATAAATAAACAAGAAAATCACGTGAAATTACGAGAACAGATTGAAATATGATCACGAGCCTGAGCGGGAGTTTATGCAATCCGTCCTCACATAGGATGGTTTCATAAATATTGTAGATGGTAATTAACACGCCATACGAGTCTTCTGATTTAAGATCATGGTGTTGGTAGTTTACTATTAAAATATTCCCGTCACCTAGTGTCTTAGAATTATAGCTAATTTTTATAGTTAAAAGCTTTTGGCGTAGTTGGTTACCTCACGGAAGTTTTCGTGCAACCAAATAATTACAACACAACAACTCCTCGAATAACAAGGAAAACCAACTTGGAGCTGCGTATACGTTTTGAATTTAAGGGGTTTTAAACTTAAGCTATTATTAAGTTAACGTGGGAAGCATGTATAAGATTCACAAGCAATAAATAGATAGACAGACAAACTGGTATATGTAGATATTATTATCTATCGCATGCACTGCTCTGGAGGTAAGATGAAAACAACCTCAGGTTATGCGGTTGTGTGGTCGATTGTTTTGGAAGCTGTAGGTTGGATCCAGTTACGCACGTTTCATCATCTAATAACTGGAAGATCATCAGATGATACACCATTGATCCGACTATATCACCTGGACCGTATCACGTACATCACAGAATGTGGCAAAAATACCTATTTTATGGCTGTCAGTTACAGGGAACACGACCAGGAGTGTCATCTAATACTTGTATCTCTCACAATTGCAAAGTATACCTATTTTACGGCTGTCAGTTACAGGGAACATGACCAGGAGTGTGATCTAATACTTGTATCTCTCACAATTGCAAAGTTAATAATGGTACCTGATGATGACAAAACCTTGTCGAAACGTTGTACATTTGCTGTTGTGTTCAACTTATATTAAAGTTTTTCTTCA
>NW_013674644.1:23345-25889 GCF_000517525.1 Limulus polyphemus
GCTGAGACGTCATCATAGTGACCAGTAACTTTAGACTGGTCCACCTTAGACTGAGACGTCATCATAGTGACCGGTAACTTTAGACTGGTCCACTCTAGACTGAGACGTCATCATAGTGACCAGTAACTTTAGACTGGTCCACCTTAGACTGAGACGTCATCATAGTGACCAGTAACTTTAGACTGGTCCACCTTAGACTGAGACGTCATCATAGTGACCGGTAACTTTAGACTGGTCCCTGCAGTGGGTATTTTCAACGTGAATGGCAATCTTATGCATAACGTGAGATAAACGGACAGATCAAAGATCCGAAGGTTGAGATATATATTCCCAATTTAGAACTACTGACCAGAAGAAAAACAAGAACAGTACACCTTTCCTCTATGCGGCATGATCAAGTGATTAAGGCGCTTGACTCGTACTCCTAGGGTTGCAGGTTCGAATCCCAATACCATCAAACATGCTCGCCCTCTCAGCCGCGGGTGCGTTATGACGATCATTCCCACTATTCGTTGTGTAAAATAGGAGCTCAAGAGTTGGAGGTGGATGGTGATGACTAGCTAGCTTCCCTCTAATCTTTCACTGCTAAATTAGGGACGGCTAGCGCAGATAGCCCTCGTGTAGCTTTGCGCGAAATTAAAAAAAAAGAAACAAACTATTCAGCCACTTTTAGCAGGATAATGGGGTTGACTACCACTGTTATCAGGCCCAGCAAACATGCTCGTCCTTTCAGCCGTGGGGGCATTATAATGTTACGGTCAATCCCACTATTCGTTGGTAAAAGAATAGTCCAAGGGTTGGCTAAATTAGGGACGGCTTGCGCAGATAGCCTTCGTGTAGCTTTGCACGAAATTAAAAAACAAACAAATAAACAAACACTGTTATCAACCCTCTTCTCCACATATCACACTCGAACTTTAGATCTTCTGATCCGCAGCCTAGCACTTAACAGCTAGATGAAAAGGAAAGAGTCTGAAGCTTTCGCTGAATGAGAAAAGTTGAAGGGTTGATTAGGTAGGATATATTTCTTGATTTATCCAAGCACGAGATAAATGTTTCTGTTTCAGAGTATTGTTGTATTAGGCTGAGTGATTACTGTTAAATACTAGACGTACTTCCGCCGAGTCCCCGAAAGCGTTCTGTTTCAAGAGTAAAAAAAACAAACAAATTAAAGAGTAACAAATACTTGTATTCCTTGCTTTTGAAGCTCATATGTCATGCTGTGTTATAAACTAAGTTTGAGAAAATTATTGTAATGTTATACAATTATTTTTCTTTAATGAGATATCATTGTGATTTTTGTCGGTACACCGAGGAGAAAATTTTTTACTGAAACATGGGAAAAAATTATTTGTAAATGTTGTAGTTTTTCATTGTCCAGTCTTTGCAAAGTATCTCCCCATCAAAAACCAAAATCGTTTCGGTAATGACATAATGTTGAAACTGGTGGCAAATAAATGTTTATTACATAATGTTGAAACCGGTGGCAACTTTAGAAAAATGTTCAAATAAGTGTTTATGCTTAGAAAGTTTTAAGTCCTACACCGTGGAACAAGATACTGGATAAAAATAAAGCCCATGTAGCTAAGAATACTTTGACGAAATTGGAGAATGTAACGTACGTCTAAAAACACCTTGATGCCCCTGAAGGATGAGGTATGGTGTTAATGTGTCGTGTATTTTCTCCTGTGCTTATGGTGTTAAAAAGTATGTCGTGTATTTTCTCCTCTGTTTATGGTGTTAAAACGTATGTCGTGTATTTTCTTCTGTGTTTATGGTGTTAAAAAGTGTGTTGTGTATTTTCTACTGTGTTTATGGTGTTAAAAAGTGTGTTGTGTATTTTCTACTGTGTTTATGGTGTTAAAAAGTATGTCGTGTATTTTCTCCTCTGTTTACTCTTGGGTTACTCTTTTACCAACAAATAGGGGGGGGGGGGGTTGACCGTCACCTAATAACAACCCACGGCTCAAAGCGCCCTAACCACCAGATCTTGCCAGGCGACATGAAAGACGGAATAAAAAATAGCCAGCTAATCATACTCATATCAAACAATTGATAAACATAATTTTCTACAATTTTCAATTTTGCGATAAAATTCTGAGATACTTTAACGGAACTAATGAAAAAAATACCTTTCGTTTTAACTTTGCGTTTTTTTAACCTAAATTTTTTTAGATTAGTGTACGTTGGCTTTGAAGATTATTTTCTTATTTTTATAACACTGAAAATATAAAGTATTAATAGGTTGTCATTTCACAGTGAGAATCACCAGCGAAGGATTGAAAGAACTAAACTAAATTTAGTATTGCTTATACGGTCCTGCCGCCTATTGGCGACTAATTGAACAAGATATATTTTCATGTCTTAATATAATACAACCGACAACAAGTAAGGTTGAAAGTATTGAAGAGATGTGTTTAATCCAATTCGTATATTTAAAAACTCGAAGCAGCTAAATATAGCAAAATTATATTATCCAATCATAAAAGGATATACTGTGTGGATTATATTTAACACTGATTAAACATAATGTGTGTGGATTAT
>NW_013674645.1:0-3758 GCF_000517525.1 Limulus polyphemus
TATGAATGGTAAACTAGATGGTTACCTTATGAATGGTAAACTAGGTGGTTACTTTATGAATGATTAACTAGGTGGTTACCTTATGAATGGTAAACTAGATGGTTACCTTATGAATGGTAAACTAGATGGTTACTTTATGAATGATTAACTAGGTGGTTACCTTATGAATGGTAAACTAGATGGTTACCTTATGAATGGTAAACTAGATGGTTACTTTATGAATGATTAACTAGGTGGTTACTTTATGAATGGTAAACTAGATGGTTACCTTATGAATGATTAACTAGGTGGTTACCTTATGAATGATTAACTAGGTGGTTACTTTATGAATGATTAACTAGGTGGTTACCTTATGAATGATTAACTAGGTGGTTACCTTATGAATGGTAAACTAGATGGTTACTTTATGAATGATTAACTAGGTGGTTACCTTATGAATGGTAAACTAGATGGTTACTTTATGAATGATAAACTAGGTTGTTGAGTGCTCGTGAAGTTTCCGTTGAATATCTGACGTTAAGTGCTAAATCTAAGAACTATTGAGTTTTTAGCGTTTATAAACATTAACTCAAGAACCCCAAATTGATCGAAGTAGAAAAACTGCTAAAGAATGATCCAAACCAGTTAGAAAATGATCCCAAGCATGAAACAGTATCATGACAGTAAAGAGGCCAATGGAACGTCCACAACCGTGGCTTAGCCTGCATAAAAATCCAGTATATATATTCTAATGGTTGTATGAGCTTATCTAAACAGATGGCCACACAACCTGGTTGAACTGTGGGAAGTAGTAGAGGACATTTGGAATTGAACTGTGGGAAGTAGTAGAGGACAATTGGAATTGAACCAGTTAAAGATGAATGGTTGTCCATAACAAAGACCTCATCTAAAACCAACAGTAATGAAACCAGCTGAAGATGGACGGTTGTCCAAAAGTTAAAACAAAGACTTCATTTGGAAGCAACAGTAATGAAACCAACTGCAGTTGGACCGTTGCCCAAAAATTACCAGAAAGACCTGACTTGGAACCCGCAGTATTAAAAGCAGTTGAAGATTGATGGATTGTCCAAAAGATTTCACAAGGACTTAATTAAAACCAACAATAGTAAAGCTAGTTAAATAAGTATTGGTTGTCCAAATTTATGCAAAAAACAAAATATTTAAAACCTGAGCAAAGTAATTTCCGGAATAATTACAGATTGATGATTGTGATGATAGTATGGTATTAAATTACATAAAATAATCCTGAAAGTAGCCTAATCATTCATAAAATCTATAGAGATCGTTCCGAAATAATTAGAAGCTTAATTAAAAGCTATATAACGAGAAAAAGTTAACTTGTGTGATTTAATGAATGTATAATTAATATTTTTCTCGTCTTTTGTGATTAACGGCTAAAAATAATAATAATGTCACTCCATGTGACACAGAAAAAGCCAACAGAGATATTTTTATACAACCCGCAGAGTGTTGAGTGTCTTAGTTCTTCTGATAGGCTTAACACAAACAGACGAATACTTAAGGTATATGGAAAATGTAGTGTTACTAATGTGGAGATTTATTGATACCAATAGTAGTCAAATCAGTTAAAGATGTATAAGTTGTCTATAAGTTACCACAATGTTAATACAGAGTTACAGAGCCTCTAAAACATGGATATTACTATGTAGAGAGTTACAGAGACTCTAAAACATGGATATTACTACGTAGAGAGTTACAGAGCCTCTAAAACATGGATATTACTACGTAGAGAGTTACAGAGCCTCTAAAACATGGATATTACTATGTAGAGAGTTACAGAGCCTCTAAAACATGGATATTACTATGTAGTGAGTTACAGAGCCTCTAAAACATGGATATTACTATGTAGAGAGTTACAGAGCCTCTAAAACATGGATATTACTATGTAGAGAGTTACAGAGACTCTAAAACATGGATATTACTATGTAGAGAGTTACAGAGCCTCTAAAACATGGATATTACTATGTAGTGAGTTACAGAGCCTCTAAAACATGGATATTACTATGTAGTGAGTTACAGAGCCTCTAAAACATGGATATTACTACGTAGAGAGTTACAGAGCTTTTAAAACATGGATATTACTACGTAGAGAGTTATAGAGCTTTTAAAACATGGATATTACTACGTAGTGAGTTACAGAGCCTCTAAAACATGGATATTACTATGTAGAGAGTTACAGAGCTTTTAAAACATGGATATTACTACGTAGAGAGTTATAGAGCCTCTAAAACATGGATATTACTACGTAGAGAGATACAGAGCCTCTAAAACATGGATATTACTATGTAGAGAGTTACAGAGCCTCTTTTTTTACTGTCAAGTAACTAAAGATTTTCAAACATTATTCCCTCTATTTATTAAAAAAAATCTCTACTTTACTTGCATATATTCATGTGGTTAGGGGGCGCTCGACTCGCAATCTGAGGGTCGAGAGTTCGAATCCCCGTTCCACCAAACATGCTCACCCTTTCAGCCGTGGGGGCGTTATAATATGACGGTCAATCCCACTATTTCTTGATAAAAGAGTAACCCAAGAGCTGGCGGTGGGTGGTGATGACTAGCTGCCTTCCCTCTAGTCTTTCACTGTTAAATTCGGGACGGCTAGCGTAGATAGTCCTCGTGTAACTTTGCGTGAAATTCAAAACAAACAAACAAACTAATTGATATTTGAGGAGGCTTTATCATCTGTTTAGTATTGTTATTAGTTTTAGTGTATCATTTCGAATGGAATATAAACACAAAAACTTGAAAATAAATATTTCCCGTCGTGTTGACTTTTCAAGCGGCATTATTCGCTAGCTTGAAACAAAGAAACAAACTTATAAAACTCACTCTCACGACTACTGATATTCTGTTGTATTGAAATGATGTAACTGATTTGTACAATCTGTGACTCTCCACTGGAGCAGAAGGAACGTGACTGTAAACTGAACTAAAAGTAACGTCCAGATATTCAGTATAAAAATCTGAAATACGTACGGTAAAGAGTAAAATAGGGAACTTAAAAAAATTAGAGGAAACAGGATATTTATTTTACAAATGTTACGTAAATTTAGCAAAATTTCAAAAAAGAAGGGAAAGACAAAAAATTTTAGACAGAATTTTAAACATCTATGTAGAACAGTTAAAGATGTATAAGTTGTCTATAAGTTACCACAATGTTAATACTTGATACCAATAGTAGTCAAATCAGTTAAAGATGAATGGTTGTCTATATGTTACCGCAATGTTAATACTTGATACCAATAGTAGTCAAATCAGTTGAAGATGTATAAGTTGTCTATATGTTACCGCAATGTTAATACTTGATACCAATAGTAGTCAAATCAGTTAAAGATGAATGGTTGTCTATAAGTTACCACAATGTTAATACTTGATACCAATAGTAGTCAAATCAGTTAAAGATGTATAAGTTGTCTATAAGTTACCACAATGTTAATACTTGATACCAATAGTAGTCAAATCAGTTAAAGATGTATAAGTTGTCTATAAGTTACCACAATGTTAATACTTGATACCAATAGTAGTCAAATCAGTTAAAGATGTATAAGTTGTCTATCTACGTAGTAATATCCATGTTTTAGAGGCTCTGTAACTCTCTACATAGTAATATCCATGTTTTAGAGGCTCTGTAACTCACTACATAGTAATATCCATGTTTTAGAGGCTCTGTAACTCTCTACGTAGTAATATCCAATGTTTTAGAGGCTCTGTAACTCTCTACGTAGTAATATCCA
>NW_013674645.1:4758-7563 GCF_000517525.1 Limulus polyphemus
AGCACAACCTCGTTCAGTGTCGTAAGTACGCCTCCACAATCGCGGGGGACTCGAAATGCCTGACAAACTTAAGAATTACCTACCGACAAAGGGAATAAATGTAAGGGGTCCAATTACTTTTTATGTGGGGGGGGGCATCTTTTCTGGTTACGCCACTGACCTCATCGTGCCCATCAGTAGCACAGCGGCATCTCTGCAGACTTATACCACTAAAAACCGGGTTTCGATACCTGTGGAAGGCAGAGAACAGATACCTTATTGTGTAGCTTTGCACTTAACAACAAACAAACCTCGTCGTCCAAAGATGATCACGATTGTGTCATATAGTTTATGTTTGCCATCATATTTCATCTTCCTTTCATTAAAAGTACTTACACTAGGACCGAACAAGGTCAGAAAACATCTGATGCCATCCTTAAGTTAAGAAATGACTCATCTTTATTGAAACGATGTTGTATCGGGCAAGTAAAATCAACAACAACCAGAAACTCCAACACATTTTGATAACTACACCGATATAATTTAGTCGATTATGAAGTGCCGCGTGTTTATCATAACCCTAGACATACCGACACGGTCAATATTTCTTTTAAACAGAAATAACATCAATACTGTAACCAGTGCCACTTATTTATGTTGGGTTACTCTATACATGTTACTTATAAAATAAGTGATTCACCCGTTTTCTGTTTGTTTGTTTTGAATTTCACGCAAAGCTACACGAGGGCTATCTGCGCTAGCCGTCCCTAAGCCTTCCCTCTAGTCTTACACTGCTAAAAGCTAGTCATCACCACCCACCGCCAACTCTTGGGCTACTCTTTTACCAACGAATAGTGGGATTGACCGTACATTTAGAAGGGAAACTTCAATAAGGATAATATTTTAAGTGCCCGGGAATATTTTATACTTAACACTTTCGTATATTTAATTGTTTTGTCGATTACACCGAATAAAGGCTCTCCATCCAAATCATTTCCATTTAAAAACTAGTTAAAAAACTAGCTTCAATAAATAAACCGACATAATTAAATTTGAAATGATGGTTAAACAGTAGGGACCTTCAGTTTTATTACTGATTATCTTCGATCTTAAACTTTATAGAACTTAGAAATTTAAGATAGAATGTTTGGAAATTAAAATAAAATTAAAATTTTATTTTCGACATTTTCTTTCGAAGAAAACTATACATGGCATAATTTCAAATAGCTTCGGTTGTGGAATGTTCCAAATTAAAAAATACAACTGATGAGTAGAGTGAAAATCTTGTTTAACTTCGGTTACTTCATACGTTTATATTTAAAAGTGAATGGATCCCCCCTTTTTTTAAGCTGAATGATGCTTTAAACTGGCCAATTTGTTTTGTTTGTTTCTTAGTTTGTCGGATATTCGCACAAAATTATTCAAATCGTCCCTCATAGGCGAGGGAGGAAAGAAGCTAGTCAACACCACCCACCGCCAACCCTTAGGCTACTCTTGTCCGACCGAATAGTAGGATTTGACTGTCACCCTTATAATGCACCCACGGCTCCCGGAGCGCTATTTTAATTTATTTTTTTGCCAGTGACGGGATGCGAACAAAGACTCGAAAGCCTATAGTATCGTACACTGACCATTAGGACACGCCCGACCTGCAGATTTATTATGCTCAATTGACAATGAAGAGGACTGTGTTCTGGAAGGTTTTACCCATCATTCTCTTAGTACGGGATATTCTAAGATCGGTGCCCTTTAATTTTTAGTTTGAGCACAGAATCCACTGCTTCCATTGCTCGAGCTTTCTGAGCAGCTTGATACTAGTCTTGTAAAGCGTCAACCCAAGGAGACCACTTTATGACTTGCTTGACCTGACCTACCGCAAGAGGACTGGCATGGTGGTTAGGAGGCGCTCGGCTCACAATCTGTGGGTCGCGGGTTCGAATCCCGTCACCGAACATGTTCGCCCTTTCAGCCGTGGGGGTGTTATATTGGTAACTTGTGAGATTAAATTTTTATTTAATTTCCCTATGATTACTGTATTACTTATTCAAACAAGGCCATACAGGATGAAGTTATCTTACCCGCTTTCTTTATTTTTTTTAATTGATGTTCAAAACTATAAAAGATTCAAATGTCAAATGCCTTTAAAATATAGTTTAATAATCTCGTACCAGACCTTTCTTTGCCTCAATTACTCTCGTTGCCAACTGTATTCTGAAGACATTTAAGATTTTATTTACACTCGATGAACATCTAAGCTTACAAAGTTTATGTTTTTGCCTTTTTATGGGTTTATAGCTGAGAGAGTTCTTAGAAATGTTGAATAGTTAACGCAAAATAAGATTACAAAAACGTTACAACACAACAAATCAAAACTAGAGTTGTTCCAGTACTTTTAGTTTGTTACTTTTTGTCGTAAAGGCTAAATAACGACGATAGGCCTACGATGATTTTATTGTTAACATAGGCCTACGATGATTTTATAAATGTTCTACAGTAATTCCTGAATTCGAAAATGGTATCCCTTTTTCTCCGTCACGTACAAATTTTCCACAAAATGTCATAATGCAATACATGAAAGAAAGACCACAACACGTAGTTTTGAGACTAAAAGACGTAGATTTCACACGTACACACAAAATCAGGATGAATGAGGATGCATATTCGTTTAACGTCAATGTTCTTCCCTTTTCTTCAGTTTGTTTGTATTTTTGATAACAAAATCGTTCATTGTGGTGAACGAAATAATAATTTGATCTAAGTAAGAGTGCTTTTTTTTCTTCCGATTTGTAAAAAAAAAATCCTTACGTAATAGAAAAATGAATATTA
>NW_013674645.1:8430-12494 GCF_000517525.1 Limulus polyphemus
GAGCTTCTTAATTTGTCCATTTCAGATTCCTGAAGGCCTTTAGTTCAATACCAGAACTCATCATTTTTGTCATTTGAACTGTAACTTTGAAAAGTTTACACTTAATATATATATATCAGTAAAACGTTTTCTTTTGTTTCCATTCCACCAAGTTATTGCAAGCAAACTCTATGATAATATAACGTAGTTCCAATCGTAACGTCTTCCGTTTGCTTATTTACTTCTTAAAATGAAAAAAAGAAAGAAAGAAATCAGTCTTGAGTTGCGAATCTGAAGCTGGGCATTAATAGAGGGGTTTCTACTTAAACAAAGACAACTTTATGAAGGAGCACAAACTTTGTAGTACAATATATATGTATGAACAGTGTTAAAAGAAACTCGGAATATTTCACAAGTTTTGGGGATATCTTCCCCGTTCCCTCGAGGCTTGTAGAAAGTCATCTGGCTAGAACTAACAAAACAAAAATGTATCGAAATGAAAACTCGAGAAATTCTCAGGAGCTTATTGACTTTCACAGCATATCAATGAGTTTGAAACGGGAAAAATAAAATGAAGGTTGTGTAGTCTTCAAGTACATCTTATAAAAGCCAGATACCGTATTGTACAGATGAAATAATTCCTAATTTTTTTATTAAATCAAAATGCATTTCTTGTATTATTAGATCTAAACGTAAGGTAATAATTAAGCTACACACTGTTTATCGTTTTTTTTTTTTTCACTAACTCTTCAGTTTGTTTTCTAATTAAATATTGTCTCCGATGTGCTGTCAACAAGAACATTTCAAGAAGAAACCTCTTCAACAATGCTTTATTTTTTTTTCAAAATGTCACAAAAATGAAACACTGAAATAGGCTACTCAATAATACACGAAGTATAAACATTACTTGAGTTGAAGCAGAAGTACGTCGATAATGAATTCTTTGTGAGTTTTTCTTCTAACTGTAAAGTTGTAGTAGTGTATGTTTCTTAATGCTGATGTCCACAATATGGTGAACAGCTTGGAGCACCTTCGTGTTTCTGACAGACCCCTCAGATTACAGATTCTGAAATTAATAACAGCTTCCGATCTGAGCAGGTTGCCTATACTTGGAGCAAAGTTTAAACGTCCAGCTGATAATGAGTATGGATAATTAAATATACAATATTTTCTTACGTTCTTACCTACAAAGACTCGAATGTATTGTTTCTTCAGTCGCGTTTTCTCGCTGTTAACGATATTTTCGGCCGTAAACCCAATAATATCTCACAAGGTTCGGCCGTAATACTGGATGGAACGTATTTGTACTGGAATTTAACTATTGAAACCAGTTTTCATTAGGAGAGCAATATATTTAGTAAATACGGTTTTATCTGTTTCAATATAAAACCAATATTGCCCAGACTCTCCTGAACCCTTTATGTCTTTTGGTCAAGTTTTGATCGTCATTATTTACACTCTCCACCCGCAAACTGTGAACGTCAATCCCCCGCGGTAGACACAGCAGATATTCCATTGTGACTTTTCTCTAAAACAAAGGCTAAAATCCGGTGATCGATTCCCCGTGATGGACACAGCAGATAGCCCGATGTGGCTTTTCTCCAAAACAAACAAATTCTGAAGAACGTGTTTTCTCATTTTGAAGCTGATAATTTCCGTTTTTGCTCTTTAGCCTTTTGTTCAATTTCACTGCTGAATTATTTCAATATTTGGTATTTTCTTTGTTAAAACGATGAACAGAGAGAGAATAGTGAGGGTTTTGGTGTATAGTCGTCACATAGAGCTATCTGGGTAAATAGAGAGAGAATAGTGAGGGTTTCGGTGTATAGTCGTCACATAGAGAGCTACCTGGGTAAACAGAGAGAGAATAGTGAGGGTTTCGGTGTATAGTCGTCACATAGAAGCTACTTGGGTAAACAGAGAGAGAATAGTGAGGGTTTCGGTGTATAGTCGTCACATAGAAAGCTACTTGGGTAAACAGAGAGAGAATAGTGAGGGTTTCGGTGTATAGTCGTCACATAGAGCTACCTGGGTAAACAGAGAGAGAATAGTGAGGGTTTCGGTGTATAGTCGTCACATAGAGAGCTACCTGGGTAAACAGAGAGAGAATAGTGAGGGTTTCGGTGTATAGTCGTCACATAGAGAGCTACTTGGGTAAACAGAGAGAGAGAATAGTGAGGGTTTCGGTGTATAGTCGTCGCATAGAGAGCTACCCGGGTAAACATAGAGAAAAAAATAGTGAGGGTTTCGGTGTATAGTCGTCACATACAAAACTACCTGGGTAAATATAGAGAGAGAATAGTGAGGATTTAGGTGTTTTCGTGTATAGTCGTTACATGGGTAGAGTCGTTCTTAATTTTGAACAGCACTCACCCCAACTCTTGAGCTACTCTTACTAATTGGATTTGACTGTCACTCTTATAATGCACCCAAAGCGTATAGCGCGTTTTAGCGGAAATGGGATGCGAACCATGAACCCTCGGGCAAGCTAATCACTAAACTACGAGACATAGATATTGGGTTAACGCGGGGAAGATTTAAATGAGGACAGTCGTGAGGGCATGGTCGGGGTTAAGACGACCCGAAGAATAAACATTCCCGTGTACAAGGGGAAGACACGACCAACAGGTAGGAAAAACGTTTTTTGTTAGAAACTGAACAATGAGCAATAGACGAATCCTGAAAGGTTAGTATCACATATGTATATAGACGTGTTCCCCAGTTACCTGTAAAACTAAATATTTGATGATTGTATACTTTCTAAGATGTTAACCTATACATTAATATCTATTAAGATGTCAACAAAATATCAAGGTTTTCTCAGATTATATATCTTCTAAATGTTGCCAGAGTATCATTTCTCAACATAGGCATAACATTGCTACAATCAAAACATAATGTTTCGTATGTCAACAAAATAACAAGGTTTTCTCAGATTATATATCTTCTAAATGTTGCCAGAGTATCATTTCTCAACATAGGCATAACATTGCTACAATCAAAACATAATGTTTCGTACTATATGGACGACTCTGATATCACTGGAAGTTATGGTAAATGGTAAACTTTTACCACTTGCACATAATGTTTTACTTCTTTTACACGTTTTGCAAGCATTACGATGGAAACGTCTTCTGCTACTACAGCCTTGCCCAAAATGTTTGCATACTTTGTAACAAATAAAATCATTATTATTAAGATGGAATACAAATACACTTAGTGCTGTAAAACTGATAAATGAATGTTATATTAAACACCTAAATATATAACTTGTATAATGAAACAGGTTCTATGGACATCATGAACGACAGCAAACAATTTTATCAAATACCTCTTGAAAGATGTATAATTCAGCATTTCACCTATCACGACAAAACCTTACCTAAACGTATATAATTACAAAATATAACATCAAATTATTATAAATAGTGTCTGTAACCTTACCTAAACATATATAATGACAAAATATAACATCAAAGTATTATAAATAGTGTCTGTAACCTTATATCAGTTCGTATTAAACATTCAGTACTTGATTGGTCTCCCTCATACTTTAATAACCTCCGCAAGGCAAAGTGGCATGCTGTCGATGAGGTTATTGATGTAATCCACCATTATTTCATACCAACTTATCACTAGAAGGCTCTGCAATTCAGCAATAGTATCTGGTGTAGGGTCATGGTTAGCAAAAGTTCTGAATGAATTAGTCTGGAGACTTTGCTCTCCATGGCAGTCTTGTAACATACTCCTTGTTGAGATAATCCTGTGCAATATGTGCACTGTAGAAAGTGGGATTGTCATCCTGGAAAACAAAGTTATTGCTAAACCTTGCCCTAGCATATGGTATAAATATCATCTCCGTGTGATACCTGTAGGAGGCGCCATCGACATCTCCCTGTAGGATATGAAGAGCAGTTTTCCCACCATGATTAATAGCTGCCCAAACATGTACTGCACCACCCCATATGGGAAAGACAGTCTTTCTTCATCTTCGAATTCGATGACGAGGAACCCACTTTGAGACTAATAATGGCTGGAGACGGCTTAAATGGGTAATGAAGAAAAACTTTAATATAAGTTTAACA
>NW_013674645.1:13260-22287 GCF_000517525.1 Limulus polyphemus
ATTACCCATTTAAGCCGTCTCCAGCCATTATTTTCTTCATCTGTTCTCCAGGCAAACGACGAACCCGAATCAAGCATTAGCTTTAACAAATCGGAAACAGGACTCATCTAAAAAGATGACATGTCACCAGTGACCTAACTGTAAGTTGGTATGCCCTCTTGGCCCAAGTAACACGGTGAGAGCGGTAAATTCTGGTTAATACCGGTTTGCAGATAGCACTTCTTGCAAAATAACATTGTTTGGTCACTGTTCTTCTAGATATCCTGGAATGAAGGTGTTCATGTCATTCCTGTTGTAAGACATGGTAATCTGGTCAAAACACTGTCATCTCAGAAAGTAGTTTTCGGCGTCTACCAGTAGACTTTTCTGAAGAAAGTTTTCTGTAGTCCGATGACGTTTCAGGAAACTGTTATGGCAAAGTCCATTTGCTTCATACCATTTCTGGGCAGCTTAACCTGTATTATTTAGATGCATTCTCCATAATTTTGAACTACTGGTTCTAGAGATGGTAACCACACTTGACATCGTGACTTTGAAATAGACTCTCACTAAAAATGCTGGGCGTGTGCCACTGCTTCTCATCTCTTTTGATCGACAGCCTGATACACTAAATCTAGGCCACGCCCCGCTACCACCCCCGTTAAGATAATTCAAACATAATTAGTAACATTAATTGATTATATTCTCGACGTACGGGTCTGGGTTGTTGGACACAGGGGCAAAGCAGCCGTGAGCCCTCATGTGCCCCAGAGAAGCAGTGATATGTACTTTACCACGAATACTTTTTGATAAGCACGAACTATGTTTGTATCTTCTTCGGAACGATCGAAACGTTTCCACGTCATCACCAGATTTGGTCCGAAACGTTCCAACGTCATCGCCAGATGTGATTCTTATGGACAGTTACAGTGTATCTCTTAGATACAGGCAGTCTTAAATGGAACAGCAAGTATTTGGTTTAAATTAGAAAGTTACTGTTAATTAAAGTAGACACTCGTCAGCTACTTTATCAGTTTTTATTCTAATTTCACCCCTGCGACCGTAATGTATTTTTTTTTTGTAAAGTAGAACACAGGTTCTAATTAGGCTCTCGCGATGCTATAAGTATTTGTTTGTTTTTTTTTCATTCCTTCATATCATTTGAGACCTATCTTCGGTGAGTTGATTAATCCCCTCCACCTGCTCTTTGTTGTTGCTTTTGGTTTTTTTACGTTTTTAAACATTCGCTTATGCAACGTTTTTCAAATTTTTCTTACCTTTCTTGTTCTTTATGAACATTGGACTTGTTCTGGTTTGAAACGTTGAGCTCTCCATCTCGTTTCGTCGAGAGAAGAGTTAATTTCACTGATGTGTCCCTAGGGGGGGCAGGTTTGCACGTCAATTGAGCATTGAATGAACTAATAGATATGAACGATGATGTTTGCACGGTGCAAACGTCATCGTAATATATTGTCTGTTTGTTCAATACAGGCTATGTAAAAGAATAAGAAAAGTCT
Organism: Limulus polyphemus; assembly: GCF_000517525.1. Classification (NCBI taxonomy): domain Eukaryota; kingdom Metazoa; phylum Arthropoda; class Merostomata; order Xiphosura; family Limulidae; genus Limulus; species Limulus polyphemus. Next base: position 14,757 of record NW_013674645.1, read on the forward strand.
AGTTATAAACACGCTAAAATGAACGCCATGAGGATATTGCTCTACGTTAGTAACGCAGAATGTTTAACAGACAGTTCAAAGGTGTAATACGTAACGTCGTGGACTTTTATTGATGAATCCTTGCAAATTCAAAGGTCTTATTTAGTTAGGCTACTTTTGTTTTATGACATTTTAGAGCAGAAATAGCTACTGGTTTAGAGCTGTTTGCCCCCCCCCCCCAGTGGCACAGTGGTATTTCTGCTAACTTATAACGCTAGAAACCGGGTTTCGATACCCGTGGTTGGCAGAGCACAGATAGCCCATTGTATAGCTTTATGCTTAACTAGAAACAAGCAAACAATCTTTGTAGGTGATTTTTGTTTGTTTGTTTGTTTAAACGACAAAGGAAAATTCAATTCTAAAATATATATATATATATTGGCTAAGACAAAGGTGCATTTGAAGCCAGTATCATAGTGTATATATATATATATTGGCTACGACAAAAGTACATTTGAAGCCAGTATCATAGTGTATATATATATATAGACAGATATTGGCTACGACAAAGGTACATTTGAAGCCAGTATCATTTCTTATTTACTGTACATATCCGAACACCTTCCTTATTTACTTCAATACATACCTCATCCCGTGGTTACATGGCATGCGTAAGATAATAACGTCTGTTTCACAATATAAACATTAGATCTAGCATAAAACGAAAACTCGAGAAAAATAACTTTATTTAGGTCTACCTTGTGACAGGAGACATAAATACGACTTACATAATCGGGTCCAAACCCAAAGTAAAAAGCTGGAATTGAGGATTGCTGTTTTCGTGCTAAATGATTCGAAGCAGTTATTTTAGTAATGTCGGATTTCAAGGCTTAGTTCTTGAGATTAGGGACGATGGGTAGTACTTATAACTTGGGCTACAGTTGGCTTGGATCAGGAGAGTCGAATAACGAAGGGAAGATTTCACTAAAACAGCTTCCAGATTAAGAAACTATTTGTCAGAGAACTGATTACGTGTTGTACATACTATGTCAGAGCTGTATGCTAGAATACATATATATCTTATAAAGAGTTACTTTCTTTAAAATTTAATCTGCGTTATTTAACAGACATAAAAATGCCTTTTTCGTCAACATACTCCAAACTGTCCCCAGGTGGGCACCTTATTGGGTTAAATAATCAGGTCAGAGATCTCTAGGGTTCAGGGATATCTGTTCTAAATTTCAAAATACTCACTAGAGGAAAGAAAGCCAATCAGGAGATGCCACGATGACATTGAACTGAATTTCAAGCTTGACTGTCATAATCTATAACGCACCCGCAGCTAAAAGTGTGGAGTTTATTCTGTAACATCACTGAACGAACTTTGGACCTTTCGATTTGCAGCCCGACACGTCCAACCCTTCCCATATAGCCTGACGTTTAAATTCATAGGGAATCCTGCTTATCGGTTAATTAAAGCTTCAACCTTGAATAAAGAGCCGATTGTTTTATATATTCATTATTATCGAATTTTTAAAAAATGATTTTTTTTTCAGTCTAAATATAATTTTTGTACTTCGCTTTCGTATAAAATATTGATTAAAATTAACTTTAGGATTTTTCTTTTGAAAAGTACAAAGTAATTTATATTAGAAACAACTTATAACTCTTGATGAGAAAAATAGATAATAAATATGGCGTCATCAATGGCGGACATTTAATCATTGAATATATATAGGTATATATTTCGTGATAAGTCTTTCAGCATATTTAAGATTTTATGGTAATCGAGAAAAAACAATATCATTTCTCCACCATATTGAACAATTGTTTCCACCTCAGTAATTTACGGAATCGAATTTCAGAAAAACAATTTTGGTCACTCGTAAAAGAGAATTATGAGATAAGAAAAATCATAAAACTAGCGTAAAATAACGGCATAATAAAAATAATAAAACTAACGTAAAATAACGGTATAATAAAAATAATAAAACTAACGTAAAATAACGGCATAATAAAAAATAATAAAACTACCTTAAAATAACGGCATAATAAAAATAATAAAACTAACGTAAAATAACGGCATAATAAAAATAATAAAACTAATGTAAAATAACGGCATAATAAAAATAATAAAACTAACGTAAAATAACGGCATAAATAATATTCGGGGGAACAAAGCACTTTAAGATGTGGGTCCTTTATAAGAGTGACAGTCAATCCCTTAGGGTGGGCGGTAGGATGCTGCTGATTGGCTACCTTTCGGAGGAAATCTATCTGCTGTGTCCACGGCACAGTTACTGCTTCAGAATTTGTACTTGTATTTATGGAGCAAACTACTAATTTTGAACTAATAATTACAGAAAAAAAAAAACCAAGCCAATACAGAGCTTCCTACCACTTCACGCTACTGTCACTCTTATAACGCACTCACAGCTTAATTAAAGCGAAGGAAATATTTTGTGGTACTCAGTATCGTATTTACGTGATAACTATTGACACGTGGTAACTATTGACATGTTGTAACTATTGACACGTTGTAAATATTGACACGTTCTAACTATTGACACGTGGTAACTATTGACACGTTGATTTATTGTGGAATATAACAGAAACTAAGTTTTTTTTTATTATTTTCGATTTCAGAAGGATTGTGAATTACACGTTTCCTCTATTTAAAGCAGAAGTAATTTTCCTTGAAAGATACTTCTGAGTCGTTGCTCAGATGACAAAGAACATGGCCGCTCAGTAGCTGTCGGGCGTACTCCTCAGCCGCTTTACGATCCCTGGCGGCCCCAACACTCACTAACCATTTCAACAAGTCCTTTCCGTTAAACGCCAGTACTCCGGTTTGTCCCGTACAACTGAAAATAAACATATTAATATTGTTATCAGAAAATTTACGTATAAGTCGTGTGTTTTTTTGTTGTTGTTTACCTAACGAATAACATAAATAACGGCCCGGCATGGCCAGGTGGTTAGGGCACTCGACTCGCAATCTGTGGGTCGCGGGTTCGAATCCCCGCCCCAGCAAACATGATCGTCCTTTCAGCCGTGAGGGCGTTATAATGTGACGGTCAATCCCACTATTCGTTAGTAAAAGAGTAGCCCAAAGAGTTGGCGGTGGGTGGTGATGACTAGCTGCCTTCCCTCTAGTCTTACACTGCTAAAATTAGGGACGGCTTGTGCAGATAGCCCTCGTGTAGCTTTGCGCGAAATTCAAGAACAAACAAACAACATAAATAAGAATCAGTCACGGCTCACATAAACACAGCCGTATTTTACATTAAAGCGTATTAACACTAATAATAAAAAAAACGTGTACATTGTAATGTAACGTGTTTTCAACGACCCCCCTCAAGGTTTTAAGGAATTCACTTTCATTGCCAATATTAGACTGGAGCTAACAAACCCACTTTCTACACTGCGTACTTTTATTAGTATTAGTTTGTAAAATTGGAGACCCCCCCCCCTTCGGAATATCTGGTATAAACATTATTTATTTTTTGCTGAATTTCGCGCCAAGCCTCTCGACGCCTTTCTGCACTGGACGTCCCCAATTTTGAAGTCAACACCACTCACTGCCAACACCTAGGCTATTCTTTACCAATGAAAAGTGCGATTGAACGTAACGTTATAACGCCCCCGTGACTGAAAGAGAGGGTGTGTTCAGGGGACAAGTTTCGATACCGCGATCCACAGATTCCGAGTCGAGTGCCCTAACCACCAGGCCATGTTAGGCCTATATAAAAATGAAATTAATAAACTCGTATAAATATATTTCTAATTACAAGTGTTTTGGTTTATTTTAACAACCAGTTTTAGAAAAAAAAACAACAACAACAGAATGAAAGAAGAATCAGAATTACGTCAAAAGAACCAAACTCAAAGAACCATTAGTTGGCGTATAAAAGTGTATTAAGCACCATAACAGCTTTAAATAACGAGAGTAACACATAATGTCTGCGGACTTACAATGCTAGAAACCGGGTTTCGATACCCGTGGTTGGCATAGCACGGATAGCCCATTGTGTAGCTTAATTACAAACAAAGCTTCCGAGACTCTCAGGAAAATGTTACATTAAATTAGTTTACTTTTTACTCACCAGGTAGCCTTAGATAAACTTCGGATATAATTGTCTCGGTGGCAGTTGAGAAACCGGTTGCAGATAAACTTTGTCTCCACATCTAGATCATTGCTCGTTGCGACCTCTGGCGTGACGTAATTAGATCCCAAACGCTTTATACTGAAATGAAGCAAATCGTAAACGTAATCATCAAATTAAAGGACAGAAATAAATGTCTTCTTGAACATGCAAAATTTTATTTAGTTAGATGTAGTATATTCAATAACATAAAGCTTATATTTTGACCAATCCAACAAATTTTAAAACACGAAATCCTCTTCTTCAATCTAATATCCGCCAATCACACAATCGGCATTGTCAAAAAATAGTTTGTTGAATTTCCTGCTCTAGCCTACCCGATTTTGAAGTTACAGACTAGAGGGAAGGCAAATAGTGAACAACACCCACCGCCAACTCTTGGGTTACTCATTATAAACGAACAGTGGGATTGACCTTCATGTTATAACGCCCCCATGGTCGAAAGAGCGACATGTTTAGGAACGAGATTCGAACCCACGACCCGCAGATTGCGAGTCGAGTGCCCTAACCAACAGGCCATTGCAGGTCAATTAAATCGGAAATTATAATTATAAAATATTACCATGACATTGGAGGTTATATTTTATGTGTAATTTATGTCTTTCACTTTGGTTTAAGACGCAAACAAATAATAATGTGTTCCTCGTACAAGCAGCAAAAACTGTATCAAAATAAGAGCGTTGACGTTACAAAGGTGCCGCACCCTTTAGACACAATATGCAGTGTCTGGGGTTTTACCTCCCTCCCCCCCCCCTACCAGAAAAATGTTCAGATAGAATTAAAACAAAATAACAAAAAATTTTATATTTTTTTAACGCAAGGCTACCTGCTGTATCCTCCGCGAGGAATCGAACCTCTGGTTTTAGCGTTGTAAATCCGGAAACTCACCGCTATCTAAGCAGGGGATAGAGGTTAGAAAATAAATAACTTTCTCTATGATTGTGGAGTTTCCAGGCGTCACCCCCTCATGCCCTATTTTTAGGGGCCAGGGAGTGACACCTCTCGTCTATAGGGTTACTTATTTTCTGCCAACGCCCCCTGTATTTAATAACATATGCAAATGACTGATACAGTCGTTGTTCTAGAAATTAATTTTATTATGTTGGACTTCATAGCTAGTACAGAAATCAATTGAAAATCGAAAATAGAGAGATTATTCAAAACAAAATGGCCTCGCATGATCTGGTGGTTAGGACGCTTGATTCCTAACGCGCTGATTCCAAGTTCGAAACCCTTCATCGAACATGCTCGCCCTTTCAGTCGTGGGGGGTATTATAATGTCACGTTTCGTGAGTAATTTTCCTCGTAGTCTGTAACTTCTTTAGGGGCGGCTAGCGCACGTACTTCTCTGGTAGCCTTTTCGTGAAATTAAACAACAATAAAATAGTCATACGCCAACTAATACTTGATAAAATTGATAAAAGAAGAACAATGTTATAAAATAATCGAGTCTATAGACATAACGTACAACGTCAAGAAAAAGATAACCTACATTCAGTTAGCAGGCAGAAACTAAATAACTAGATTTGGAACTAACCGACCTCTTGACCTTCTACATAGTAACAATGTTACTATTTTCTAAACGCTAGATAGCCGAGGTACTCTATTCTCGAGCCCAGAAGTATTTACTGCTGTACACAACGCTCGAGCCCCAGAGGTAATCGGTTAGCATGTAAGTAGCTTAACTAGCATTATCTAAAGTAAGAGATGCTGCTTCTAGCAACATATGAGCTACCAAATACAAAAAGCTACTTATTTATAGAGTAGGTTTTTGTTATTTTATATAGATTTCATCATAATGGTAGACAGTAATATAGAAAAGCTACAATGTTCTGATGATCAGATACGACTTTATGTGATATACATCCACTATACTAGGACCACAATACATCAGTAGTGACATCCACTATACTAGAACCACAATACATCAGTAGTGACATACATCCATTATACTAGGACCACAATACATCAGTAGTGACATACATCCATTATACTAGGAACGACAATACATCAGTAGTGACGAACATCCATTATACTAGGACGACAATACATCAGTAGTGACGAACATCCATTATACTAGGACGACAATACATCAGTAATACATCCACTATACTAGGACCACAATACATCAGTAGTGACGAACATCCATTACACTAGGACCACAATACATCAGTAGTGACATACATCCATTATACTAGGACGACAATACATCAGTAGTGACGAACATCCATTATACTAGGACGACAATACATCAGTAGTGACGAACATCCATTATACTAGGACGACAATACATCAGTAGTGACATATATCCATTATACTTGTAGTAGAAAGCAATGATAATTAACTTGGGGCACCGGGACCACCCAGAAAAGGACCTGCAATAAGTCTTACTCCAGCCGTCGTAAGCAAAGTGCGGCGTCTTGTAACACGTGAAAATTCACGAACACAAAGATAGTGACAATCGCCGTCCACGTGCTCCCTACGCAACATTACACAGCATAACTAAGAAATAATGAAGCTTACAGGGTAAGGATGCACCAAGATAAGGTTTTTAGTCATATCTCCCGCTTATGTCTTACATACCTCAAGCAGCTAGAGAATTAAATAAATATTCACGCTATTCCATACGAAGACATAGTAGTCCAATCGCCGGAGTCTGTAAGATCAGAATGTTGAAACGAACGCTAGGGAACAGTTGTACTTCTACACTAGGTGTAGTATGGAAATCAAGCAGAGAAGGATGGTGTACTTTGGACATGACGGAACTTTTTGCAATGGAAACTAAACTGCAGAGATATCATCAAGATACACGATCATAAGTAAGAACATGACCGCACGTGGCGAGATGGACTATAACGACGTGGTGAGACTCCAAAACCGTTTTAATATAATGTACACAACATCTGTACTTCCTCAAACTTTTTCGTTTCTTCTTTTATGCGCTCGTTTCCAAACTTAAGCTTGAAAATAAAAATAATGTAATATTTCAACTAAACTATGTCTGCCATATTCAGTGACAACGAGGTCTTTCGCGTAATATTTCGGGCTCACGAGGTTGGCTGGAATACGTCACACGTAGTAGGCGTTAATATATCATCAATTACTTGAGCAACAGCTGTTATGGTGTAAAGTATACTGTCATCTTTATACAAATACAAAAGGAAAAGTTAACAACATTGTGATTGGTGGTATGATACTATAATTTAATTCAAACTTTTTTTAATGACTTCGTTTTTTTTTTGTCATTTTATTGGACAAGTTTGTTTTTCTTTTACAAACAGTTTTTAATACTTCTTTCTTGTAAAGTTCGTTCCTCACGCGGGCCAAAAATACATGTTTGCCCCCAGTGGCTAAGCGGCAGGCTTACGACACAAAAAATCGGGTTT
>NW_013674645.1:23013-27314 GCF_000517525.1 Limulus polyphemus
AGTTATTTTCACGAGTGACAAAAATGGTTTCATTGGGTAAACCAACAAAGGTTGTTATTTAAAACTAATCTACAGTCTCAAATACATTCATGTTTCGAAGCTTCTCAGAAAGTTATTTTCACGAGTGACAAAAATGGTTTCATTGGGTAAACCAACAAAGGTTGTTATTTAAAACTAATCTACAGTCTCAAATACATTCATGTTTCGAAGCTTCTCAGAAAGTTATTTTCACGAGTGACAAAAATGGTTTCATTGGGTAAACCAACAAAGGTTGTTATTTAAAACTAATCTACAGTCTCAAATACATTCATGTTTCGAAGCTTCTCAGAAAGTTATTTTCACGAGTGACAAAAATGGTTTCATTGGGTAAACCAACAAAGGTTGTTATTTAAAACTAATCTACAGTCTCAAATACATTCATGTTTCGAAGCTTCTCAGAAAGTTATTTTCACGAGTGACAAAAATGGTTTCATTGGGTAAACCAACAAAGGTTGTTATTTGAACTGTTTTTATTTATGATTTTAAACAAGTGTCTAAAAGAATTTTATGACGATATAAATTTCATCTATGACATTTAGCATTTAATTAAACTAGGAATCATATAATTCACTAACATTTCCTTTGATTAATTTAGTAATTATATAACTCACTAACATTTAACATTTAATTAATTTAGTAATCATATAATTCACTAACATTTAACATTTAATTAATTTAGTAATCATATAATTCACTAACATTTAACATTTAATTAATTTAGTAATCATATAATTCACTAACATTTAACAGTTAATTAATCATATAATTCACTAATATTTAACAGTTAATTAATCATATAATTCACTAACATTTAACAGTTAATTAATTTAGTAATCATATAATTAACTAACATTTAACATTTAATTAATTTAGTATTCATATAATTCACTAACATTTAATTAATTTAGTAATCAAGAATCTGAACAGAGTTACTTGAGTACAATCAAATGATAAACACGTCATTGAACTTAAAAACTTCCGCGATGACTGACACTTACTATTGCCATGGATACACACTGGAATACTAGAAGTACTACAAGATGGAACATATCTTCGGATCTGAAGGTGCTTGAAGAAAGATGTTCTGATGTGATAAAGTCAATGTATGTAGCAGAAACTTTCCGAAAAAATCCTGGTGTACCCTGTAACACCTCTGTTTTGTTGACGTCAGGATGGGAAGGAAGTTTTACCGAGTTCTGTAATTTTCTTTTAAGGTTCAATGAAAGAAAAGAAATACAACTGTTTAGGCAGGTTTGAGGAAAAACAGAAAAAAAATTCTAACTATACTTGATGCACAATCTTTATATATGTCTTAACTCAACTATTGACAGAAAACTTTCTTTAGCTATTGACAGAGAGCATTGTCTTTAGTTTAGCTATTAACACAAAGCGTTTCTTTAGCTATTGACAGAGAGCATCTGTTTAATTTAACTATTGACAGAAGTATATATTTAGCTACTGACGAAAATCAAATCTCTAAGGTCTGTATTATTTTAATCCTTAAAAGAAGGTAAAAATTTTCCACTTTTACATAAAGGTGATCTTTGTGCTAAAAAGAACTTAATTCCATAAAATTGATTTTACTTTACAAAAACCGATCACCAACATAGCCATAAGCAGAAAATAATTATCTGAATATAAAAGTAAACTTTATTTTTAAAACATTAATATTAGCACAAGAAATTAACACTTTATTTGTAAGGTAAACACTAATATTAGCACAAGAAATTAACATTTTGTTTGTAAGATAAACACTAATATCAGCACAAAAAATTAACACTTTGTTTGTAAGGTAAACACTACTATTAGCACAAGAAATTAACACTTTGTTTGTAAGGTAAACACTAATATTAGCATAAGAAATTAACACTTTGTTTGTAAGGTAAACACTAATATTAGCACAAGAAATTAACACTTTGTTTGTAAGGTAAACACTAATATTACCATAAGAAATTAAAATTTCTTGTGCTGATATCAGTGTTTACCTTACAAACAAAGTGAGCACTTTGTTTGTAAGGTAAACACTAATATTAGCACAAGAAATTAACACTTTGTTTGTAAAGTAATTGTTACGTGTTAAAATTTTATTTTCTGTTGGTAAAGCCTATTTTTAATCCAACCGTTAATAAACAGTAGTTTTTAACCAATGAAATTATCCCCATGGTGGACACAGCGTAGATAGCCAACTGTTTCGTTAAAACAACAAAAATCAACAAAATATCAACTTTCTTAAATAAGTAGCATTTCAATCGATCGAGAATTATAAAGACAATACTTTAGTGTAGCACTAAGTATCAATAACGTTTTGTTTATAATGTTTTTCTTTGTTACACAAACAAAATCCGCCATAACAGTAAATAAATCAAGTAGCTTACTTGAAATATTCTGGTAGAGCCATTCGGGACTTATTTGCTGACATCGGAACCTCTGGCTTGGGATTTATTGCGCCAAAAATTGGTTTCTTAATATCTGAAAAGAAAAAAGAAAAGAGGAGCGTATAATGGACAATTTTCTCGTAACAACTGTATGTAACTACACAACAACCATTAACATCACCAGTCTGTTCAAGAATTTACTGCACTATAAAACTGAAGATCTCCAAAGTAACATTAGACAAATCCAAGTCACGCGATGGTCATATTCTACACAGTCTCTAGCCTAAAATTATTCGGGCTTATAACGCTAAAAATCGGGGCTCGAAACCCCACCAGGCATAACACAGATAGCTCATTAAGTATGCTAATATGCTTTAAAAATAAAAACAAAAGATATAGCAACACAAGTTTTATTTACACATACGTTCCTGAGATTTCTAGAAATGATCCAAACATCAACTAGGCCTACTTAAACTGGTCCTATCGACAACTTCTATCTCACGTAAGCTTGATTATTTATTTGTTGAATTGTAAAAACAATAAACAAAGCGATGGTGGGGAATAAAAATAACGCAGCTTAAAATGTATATCTGGAGAGAAGCAAAGTTACAATGAAGGTTTTTCTTGTATTTTAAACTGGATTTCAGAAAAATGTCCGATACTATCGGCTAAGCCTAAATAACTAGTCAGCTGCGATGGATAAGCCTTTACAACATTAGACTCTCAATGCTTTACGAGTAGGCCTACGTAGCCACGCTCTAGAAATATGTAATTTTAATTCATTTTCTGTCGATATTCCATTGGAATAAATTATCTCACTCAGTACTCCACGTGGAATGCGGAATATATCCTGCATTCCTGAGATAAAAATGGTTTTATGTTAATCCTCATTTTACTGTAACAAGTTTCTGGATAGTTTCGTATTAAGTCACGTTCTCATTCTACAGCATTGAACTATTTTGTAATGCCGAGTATTCTACATCCGGGAAATTGTTTGTTTGTTTGTTGGATTTCACCTGCACTAGCTCCGAGTATTCTACATCCGGGAAGTTGTTTGTTTGTTTGTTGGATTTCACCTGCACTAGCGCCAAGTATTCTACATCCGGGAAATTGTTTGTTTGTTTGTTGGATTTACCTGCACTAGCGCCGAGTATTCTACATCCGGGAAGTTGTTTGTTTGTTTGTTGGATTTCACCGCACTAGCGCCGAGTATTCTACATCCGGGAAGTTTTAGGTTTTTATGAGAATAATGGACATATTTAATAATGTTAACTATCAGTTAATGTAATGACTAACAATTATAGTCTGTAGAATATTTACGTGTTTTATACATTACATAACACTTTTTATTAGAAGTAATAATTCAGTAATTCTCTACACAACATTTATCCTCACAATTAGCACATCATCTGTCTATCTAACGCTCTGTATGTTACAATTAGCACATTAGCTGTTTATCTAACGCTCTGTATGTTACAATTAGCACATCATCTGTCTATCTAACGCTCTGTATGTTACAATTAGCACATCATCTGTCTATCTAACGCTCTGTATGTTACAATTAGCACATTAGCTGTTTATCTAACGCTCTGTATGTTACAATTAGCACATTAGCTGTCTATCTAACGCTCTGTATGTTACAATTAGCACATCATCTGTCTATCTAACACTCTGTATGTTACAATTAGCACATCATCTGTCTATCTAACACTCTGTATGTTACAATTAGCACATTAGCTGTCTATCTAACGCTCTGTATGTTACAATTAGCACATCATCTGTCTATCTAACACTCTGTATGTTACAATTAGCACATCATCTGTCTATCTAACGCTCTGTATGTTACAATTAGCACATCATCTGTCTATCTAACGCTCTGTATGTTAC
>NW_013674646.1:0-5235 GCF_000517525.1 Limulus polyphemus
GAAAGACGGATATAAAATTAATTATTAACATAGAGTACTGTAGGAAAGACGGATATAAAATTAATTATTAACATAGAGTACTGTAGTAAAGACGGATACAAAATTAATTATTAACTTATAATACCGTTGTAAAGAAGGATACAAAATTAATTATTAACATATAGTACTGTAGTAAAGACGGATACAAAATTAATTATGAACATAGAGTACTGTAGTAAAGACGGATACAAAATTAATTATTAACATAGAGTACTGTAGTAGAGACGGATACAAAATTAATTATTAGCATAGAGTACTGTAGGAAAGACGGATACAAAATTAATTATTAACATATAGTACTGTAGTAAAGACGGATACAAAATTAATTATGAACATAGAGTACTGTAGTAAAGACGGATACAAAATTAATTATTAACATAGAGTACTTTAGTAGAGACGGATACAAAATTAATTATTAGCATAGAGTACTGTAGGAAAGACGGATACAAAATTAATTATGAACATACAATAATGTAGGAAAGACGGATACAAAATTAATTATTAACATAGAGTACTGTAGTAAAGACGGATACAAAATTAATTATTAACATACAGTACCGTTGTAAAGACGGAAACAAAATTAATTATGAACATAGAGTACTGTAGTAAAGACGGATACAAAATTAATTATTAACATACAGTACTGTAGTAAAGACGGATATAAAATTAATTATTAACATAGAGTACTGTAGGAAAGACGGATACAAAATTAATTATTAACAAAGAGTACCTTTGTAAAGACGGATATAAAATTAATTATTAACGTATAGTACCGTTGTAAAGGCGGATATAAAAGTAATTATAATTTTCACTGCATCATACCAGTCAGGTGGATATTGGCGTTTTCATCTATACTCGAACCTTGGACCATACGGTATGCAACTCAGTAGATTCAGCAGTAAGCCAAGAAAACGGGATTTTCTCACTAAAGTTTACTTTGATTTTAAGGTTTAATTAACCCACTGAATAGAATGAAAGGCAGAGTTCGTGTGAAGTAACGTATTTCACATTCTCGACAAAGTCATCTAATGTGGGCTTTCAGTTAAGAACAGGAAAAACAATGAACTTAAAACTCTCGAAAACAGTGAAACTAAGATTTGAATGAATCATTACTTTTTATACAAGATTATTATAAATAATAATTTCACACTATCTTGGAATGATCATCTGCAAAAGTCAAATATTTAAATAACTTTCTGTTTGCCAATATACATGATCAGCTGACAGTTTAAAACCAAGAAACATCTCTGCTTGCTAATTAAGACTATAATTGTTTTCTCCATCAAAATTGGCTGTATAATGTATATCAAATGAGAAATATCTCATCAAAAGAAGATTATTCTGATTAACAGAATGAAATCTCAGTTTAATCAGTAGTTCGACCAATCTACTTATTGACTTTTAAACGTTTTGATCAACTGAAATATTTGTTTTAATTTCACATTTCGTTCGTGTTAATTAGAAGTGAGTGATCAGTATTTGTTCCGTTTGTTTAAATCCTTTTCAAGGGCGGATAGTAAATACTGTATGTTTGTTCTTCTGAGCTAGAGGTCTCACGTACTGCAGATTGGTTACTGTGAGTTAGGCTTAAACCATTTTATCTTTCTAGTTTGGGAAGGATATGCACTCTCTAATCACAAATGTTGTTGTTTCTATAGCTAGGCTTAGTTAAAGTGCTCAAAATTAAATGACGAAGATATTATAATTACTGAAACCGAGGAATAAGTATACTTTACTTATAAATGTTCAATCAAACAACGTCGACAGTTTTATATTTTCATCCAGTCAGTGGTTCTTATTTGATATCAACGCTCATGTTTACTAACTCGTTAGCCAATGACGTTCATCTGCTCGAAACTTGTCTCTTTCTTCACTAAAATGACACCTTGCTTACACAATGGACTAAACAAAGGTCATAGATTACCTATGGTCACTAATATTAAACAATTAGTTGACAGCACCCGCTGCTTCTGGTGGCAGCTTTTAACCAAGAGAGGCATTGGCTGTCACACTTATAACGCATCCACAGCTAAAAGTCTGAAGTATATTCGACATTGTCACGTCTTGAACCAAAGAAATCAGTTCGTTAGGCCTCGTCTGGGCCTGAATTCTACACTTAGAAACCAGTCCGTCAGTCTGAATTCTTCAAGTAGACTCACTACTTCTTAAAACAAAAAAGGAAGATTTTTGTTAACTATTATAGGTCGTGTAACTAAACAAGGTTTGATAGTTTTTGTAAAACTGATAAATGTGATGATACATTAGTTCGACTGGTGAGTGAAAAATTGTTACATTTAAATGAAATTATTGAACAAATAAAAACGTTCTGACTAGACTGTCATTTACAGGAAAGCTCTTGGTAAAAGTTACATTTAAATGAAATTATTGAACAAATAAAAATGTACTGACTAGACTGTCATTTACAGGAAAGCTCTTGGTAAATGTTACATTTGAATGAAATTATTGAACAAATAAAAATGTACTGACTAGACTGTCATTTACAGGAAAGCTCTTGGTAAATGTTACATTTGAATGAAATTATTGAACAAATAAAAACGTTCTGACTAGACTGTCATTTACAGGAAAGCTCTTGGTAAATGTTACATTTAAATGCAACAGTTTAACAATGTAGAATTTAACAGCAATACAAAATATGTTACTACGTCATCTGCGGCTATCTTAGTTACTCCTCTAACAAGACGTAATAGAGTATAAATAGCAACTCACGTTCCAATACTACAATGTCACAACTTCTCGCTATGTTCGTAGGTTAATGAAAGTTTATGTCAGAAAATGATGAAAAGAACGTTGTCAAAGTTACCATGAAATAAAACAGCTTGGTTCTTCGTTTGATGAATAATATTTTTCATATATTCAGTTTCATTATGTTCAAACAAAGTCTGAACATTTTTAACATGACATAATTCTGTATAAGAGTTAATATAGAAGTTTCAGTCACATAGACACCTCAGTTTTCACTTACATAACTTTCTTTAAGTATCTTAAGTTATAAAAATATCTTACGTTACACTTACTGGAACATTTCACCATCAAAACTACAATTAAAACCTTTGTGCTGCGTAATTTCACCATAAAAACTACAGTTTTGATGGTGAAATCTACGCAGTACCAAGGTTTTAATTGTTGTTTTTATTGTGAAACTACGCAGTACAAAGGTTTTAACTACAATTAAAACCTTTGTACTGCGTGAATTCACAATAAAAACTACAATTAAAAACCTTTGTACTGCATGATTTCACCATAAAAACTACAATTAAAACCTTTGTATTGCGTGATTTCACCATAAAAACTACAATTAAGACCTTTGTACTGCGTGAATTCACAATAAAAACTACAATTAGAAACCTTTGTACTGCATGATTTCACCATAAAAACTACAATTAAAAACCTTTGTACTGCATGATTTCACCATAAAAACTACAATTAAAACCTTTGTATTGCGTAACTTCACCATCAAAACTACAACTAAAACCTTTGTACTACGTGGTTTCACAATAAAAACTACAATTAAAACCTTTGTACTGCGTGATTTCACCATAAAAACTACCACCAAAACCTTTGTACTGCGTGATTTCACAATAAAACTACAATTAAAACCTTTGTACTGCGTGATTTCACCATAAAAACTACAATTACAGCCTCTGTACTGCGTAATTCAGACTTCACAGTTTCGGTTTATCAGACCAATTTGTGACCATCTTACAGAAGAGAAGATTTCACAGATCTGCTGTTCCTATGTGAATCTACATAATGAGATACGGACTACTTGGATGAACATCCATTCTTCAGGCTTCTTTAACCCTTATTGGAAGATAATGGTAACATCTCAGAGAAGTTAAAAGTGTTAAATTTAGAATACAAATGTCTTGATATCAGCATATAATAACTAAAACTTCATCTAGACAACTGCAAGAAGTCGATACACAGTTAAATAATACTGTTTCGTTTATTATTTTCCTTTAAATAGTGTTATATACATCACAAGAACAATATTTTGTTACAGTACAAAATTACAGACTTACAAGAGACACAGTAATTTAGAGAAACTTGTAACACAAATAGGTTATCCAGATGCCGTAAATAAGAACTTGTCCAACCATGATTTACTGAATTATAAAAATAATCGCATGTACTAAACTTGTAGGAAATAATGATTTCTCTTTTTTAGAAGCTTATTATAGCAACTAAGTATCGTTTCATCTTTCCAAGATTTGTTTTCATTTTGTGTTTTTTTAGAATCTTCAAACTTTAATTACAGTTTTCCTTCTCAATAATGTAAAGTTACAAAAACAAATTCGAACTGGAAACTCTACAAACCTTACTAGACGAGACAGAGGAACGGAACATACACTCCAGTACTAACGATTACGAGGAAGTAAGAGAGAGAAGTAAAGGCCTAACTCTAATTAGAAGGAACTAATTAATTAAATACATAGTTAGAGTAACGGAAGAATAAGGTTTTTAAATAAAGAGATCACAGTCAGAATATACGTGATGAGTCACATATAGGAATTTTATACCAAAACATCTTGATAATATTTTAAATGAAGGTCAACAATTATAATTATAAATTACCGATTCTATGTTTCACTCTATAAAGCTTTGTTTAAGAAATTTGTATCATCCAAACATCTTAGGTTTCATTTAAAACTTGAATCTTTTTCTTTTTTCTTGTACTAATTACTAATTACATGCTATTCGTAGCATCTATATAACTATAAATACAGCTATGATGTATGTTCTCACTACGAGTTGGATGTATATAACTATAAGTACAGCTATGATGTATGTTCTCACTATCAGTTGGATGTATATAACTATAAGTACAGCTATGATGTATGTTCTCACCATCAGTTGGATGTATATAACTATAAGTACAGCTATGACATGTATATAACTATAAGTACAGCTATGATGTATGTTCTCACTATCAGTTGGATGTATATAACTATAAGTACAGGTATGATGTATGTTCTCACTATCAGTTAGATGTATATAACTATAAGTACAGCTATGATGTATGTTCTCACTACGAGTTGGATGTATATAACTATAAGTATAGCTATGATGTATGTTCTCACTATCAGTTGGATGTATATAACTATAAGTACATCTATGATGTATGTTTTCTCTATCAGCTGGATGTATATAACTATAAGTACAGCTATGATGTAT
>NW_013674646.1:6235-10051 GCF_000517525.1 Limulus polyphemus
GGATGTATATAACTATAAGTATAGCTATGATGTATGTTCTCACTATCAGTTGGATGTATATAACTATAAGTACATCTATGATGTATGTTTTCTCTATCAGCTGGATGTATATAACTATAAGTACAGCTATGATGTATGTTCTCACTACGAGTTGGATGTATATAACTATAAGTACAGCTATGATGTATGTTCTCACTATCAGTAGCATGTATATAACTATAAGTACAGCTATGATGTATGTTTTCTCTATCAGTTGGATGTATATAACTATAAGTACAGCTATGATGTATGTTTTCTCTATCAGTTGGATGTATATAACTATAAGTACAGGTATGATGTATGTTCTCACTACGAGTTGGATGTATATAACTATAAGTACAGCTGTGATGTATGTTCTCACTGTCAGTAGGATATATATAACTATAAGTACATCTATGATGTATGTTCTCACTATGAGTTGGATGTATCTATATATATAACTATAAGTACATCTATGATGTATGTTCTCACTTATAACCATAAGTACAGCTATAATACATTTCCAACTGAACATTTACACAAGAGACCAGACTATATACTCCGGCTACATTTCTAACTGAACATTTATACAATGGACCAGACTATATACTCCAGCTACATTTCTAACTGAACATTTATACAAGGGACCAGACTATATACTCCGGCTACATTTCTAACTGAACATTTATACAAGGGACCAGACTATATACTCCGGCTACATTTCTAACTGAAAATTTACACAAGAGACCAGACTATATACTCCGGCTACATTTCTAACTGAATATTTATACAAGAGACCAGACTATATACTCCGGCAACATTTCTAACTGAACATTTACACAATTGACCAAACTATATACTCCGGCTACATTTCTAACTGAACATTTATACAAGAGACCAGACTGTATATTCCGGCTACATTTCTAACTGAACATTTATACAAGGGACCAGACTATATACTCCGGCTACATTTCTAACTGAACATTTATACAAGGGACCAGGCTATATACTCCGGCTACATTTCTAACTGAACATTTACACAAGAGGCCAGACTATATACTCCGGCTACATTTCTAACTGAAAATTTATACAAGGGACCAGACTTTATCTACCTGTCGTCAACTGTATTACTTTATCTACCTGTCAACACCTGTATTACTTTATCTACCTGTATTCAACTGTATTACTTTATCTACCTGTCGTCAAATGTATTACTTTATCTACTTGTCGTCAATTGTATTACTTTATCTACCTGTCGTCAACTGTCTTACTTTATCTACCTGTTATCAACTGTATTACTTTATCTACCTGTCATCAACTATATTACTTTATCTACCGGTCGTCAAATGTATTATTTTATCTTCCTGTCATCAATTGTCTTACTTTATCTACCTATCGTCAACTGTGTTATTTCATCTATATGTCGTAGACTGTGTTATTTTAGCTACCTGTCGTCAATTGTGATATTTTATCTACCTGTCGTCAACTCTGTTATCTTATGCGCTGGTCGTTAATGGGTTATTTTATCTATTTCTCATCAACTGTGTTATTGAATCTACCTGTCGTCAACTGTGTAATTTTATCTATTTCTCATCAACTGTGTTATTGAATCTACCTGTCGTCAACTGTGTAATTTTATCTACCTGTCGTCAACTGTCTTACTTTATCTGCCTGTTATCAACTATATTACTTTATCTACCTGTCATCAACTGTATTAATTTATCCATTACAGTTGATAACAGGTAGATAAAGTAATACATTTGACGACAGGCAGATAAAATAAGACAGTTGATGACAGGTAGATAAAGTAAGACATTTGACGACAGGTAGATAAAGTAATATAGTTGATGACAGATAAATAAAGTAAGACAGTTGACGACAGGTAGATAAAGTAATAGAATTGACGACCGGTAGATAAAGTAATACATTTGATGTCAGAACTATATTACTTTATCTACCTGTCGTCAACTGTATTACTTTATCTACCTGTCATCAACTGTATTACTTTATCTACCTGTTATTAACTATATTACTTTATCTACCTGTCATCAACTATATTACTTTATCTACTTGTTATCAACTGTATTACTTTATCTACCTGTCATCAACTGTCTTACTTTATCTACCTGTTATCAACTATAATACTTTATCTACCTGTTATCAACTATAATACTTTATCTACCTGTTATCAACTATATTATTTTCTCTACCTATCATCAACTATATTACTTTATCTACCTGTCGTCAACTGTATTACTTTATCTACCTGTCATCAATTGTATTACTTTATCTACCTGTCATCAACTGTCTTACTTTATCTACCTGTCATCAAATGTATTACTTTATATACCTGGCATCAACTATATTACTTTATCTACCTGTCATCAACTATATTACTTTATCTACCTGTCATCAACTATATTACTTTATGCACCTGTCATCAAATGTCTAACTTTATCTACCTGTCATCAACTGTCTTACTTTATCTGCCTGTCGTCAAATTTATTATTTTATCTACCTGTCATTAACTATGTTACTTTATCTACCTGTCATTAACTATATTACTTTATCTACCTGTCGTCAACTGTATTACTTTATCTACCTGTTATCAACTATATTACTTTATCTACCTGTCATCAACTATATTACTTTATCTACCTGTCGTCAACTGTATTACTTTATCTACCTGTCATCAACTGTATTACTTTATCTACCTGTTATTAACTATATTACTTTATCTACCTGTCATCAACTATATTACTTTATCTACTTGTTATCAACTGTATTACTTTATCTACCTGTCATCAACTGTCTTACTTTATCTACCTGTTATCAACTATATTACTTTATCTACCTGTCGTCAACTGTATTACTTTATCTACCTGTTATCAACTATATTACTTTATCTACTTGTCATCAACTGTATTACTTTATCTCCCTGTTATCAACTTTATTACTTTATCTACCTGTCGTCAAATGTATTACTTTATCTACTTGTCATCAACTGTATTACTTTATCTACCTGTCGTCAAATGTATTACTTTATCTACTTGTCATCAACTGTATTACTTTATCTACCTGTTATCAACTGATTTAGTTTTTAACACATGTGAATTATAGTTTCAATATAAATCTGCCTATTTTGTGTGAGTGATGAAACGAAGCCTAAGATCGACTCGTTTTTATTTACGTAAAGACATCTTCGTTGTTCAGTTCTAATGTACTTATTCAAAAACTGCACGTTACTTTGTTCACTTTGAAACACTAGAGAAATAAAATCCCGTAATGACACTCAAGAGAATAAAGCCTGGATTGATTAACTCGTGTAACTGATGAAATATGTGGCTTACATCGTGAAAGAAAATCCTTTCGTTTCGAGGTGTTGTTTGTTAGCTTAGGGGGTCAAGTTGTCACTTCGTAGAGAAATTCACTCCAGTGATTATTGCTCCCTGAGGAACCATTAGGGTATAAAAAAACGCCACCTGAAGGCAAAAGCCACAGAAGTCGGATGTTTTCGACATCCATAGCCTTAGGGCAATCATTCACTAATTATATACCTCTTCCAACATCAGTTATATCTAAAGTTTCAGTGTGATCACAAGCACAGCCGAGGGAAATATAACTAGTAGCTTCAAACAATACAATATGTCTAAAGACAGAGAGAAATATTCGCAATGTGTGAGATGAGGCACACTAAAGCTGTGCTGTCCTTCGAGTGAACCTTCATGACCATACATAACCTTCATTTACTTAGTACCTCTCAAGACATCAGAAGGAAAGTGAACCTTGATGATGATG
>NW_013674646.1:10843-17480 GCF_000517525.1 Limulus polyphemus
AACATACTCACCTTGGTGACCATACACAATCTTGGTGACCATACACAACCTTGATGGCCATAAACAACCTTGATGACCATACACCACATTGGTGACCATACACAACCTTGATGGCCATACACAACCTTGATGAACATACACACCTTGATGACCATACACAACCTTTATGACCATACACAACCTTGATGACCATACACAACCTTGGTGACCATACACACAACCTTGATGACCATACACAACCTTGGTGACCATACACAACCTTGGTGACCATACACAACCTTGATGACCATACACAACCTTGATGGCCATACACAACCTTGATGAACATACACACATTGATGACCATACACAACCTTCATGGCCATACACGACCTTGATGAACATACACAACCTTCATGACCATATACAACCTTTATGACCATACACAACCTTGATGGCCATACACAACCTTGATGAACATACACACCTTGATGACCATACACAACCTTTATGACCATACACAACCTTGATGACCATACACAACCTTGGTGACCATACACAATCTAAGTGACCATACACACCTTGATGACCATACACCACCTTGGTGACCATACACAACCTTGATGAACATACACACATTGATGACCATACACAACCTTCATGGCCATACACAACCTTAGTGACCATACACAACCTTCATGACCATACACAACCTTGGTGACCATACACAACCTTCATGACCATACACAACCTTCATGACCATACACAACCTTTATGGCCATACACGACCTTCATGACCATACACAACCTTGGTGACCATACACAACCTTAATGACTATACACAACCTTCATGACCATACAGAATCTTCATGACCATACACGACCTTCATGACCATACACAACCTTCATGGCCATACACAACCTTCATGGCCATACACAACCTTCATGACCATACACAACTTTCATGGTCATACACAACCTTCATGACCATACACAACCTTCATGGCCATACACAACACTTCACTTATTCGAATCCTTTCAATAAACATTCTCACATGCCGTCGGTTTTTTTAATTAACTACAAAGCTACACAATGGGCTATCTATGATCTGCGTTGTTGTAAGTCCACAGAAATACCGTTGTGCCAAGGGGGGCAGCCGTGGGACCGCAACATTATGTCGACAAACCTACTTTTCCTTAGTTAAAGAGTAGCCCAAATTGTGACGGGAGCTAGTATTGACGTCAATGGTTCCTTTAGTCTATCACCGCTTAGTTAGGGTCGATAAGCGCAAAATTCAACAAACAAACGATAAGTGGCTCGGGTTTTAAAATGGTCATCTTGTACCTGACCCTCCCTGGTTTATCAAATTACCAAAATGCCGATTGTGAACTGAGAGTGAGACGGTTTAAAAATTTACAGAACATAAATAAGACCAGTCGTAGAATATGCCTGTATAACATGAATAAATGTATCAAAAACACACACCAACAAACTACAGCAAATACAAAACTATATTTTAACGGAAACTTATAAGAGTCCCACGATCAACAAACTCAGTGTTTCTACACAACTATTCAAACATGCCAACACTATTAGACTGAAATCCTGGATAAGTCGCTTCAATATTATAAGAAAAATATTAATAAAAATAAACTGATGAGCAAACAAGAGAGTTACATAAGTACCTCTCCCCTCTAAACATCATAAATAAGAATCTTACAAGCCAAACAGTACTAGGCTAACTGAATCCTAGACACAAACGTAGCTCTATTTTAAAAGGGTTTTGTATGTAAAAATACGATTTTGTCTGTGTGTGTATATGACTGCTAAGTGGAACTGTATTGTGAACACGGATTAATAGTGTGATCATATATAAGTGAAGCTAGTGAAAATATACAAGTTAATATTACTTCATGAATTGGACAAGGCACGAAAAGAATATGTTAATTAAAACTGCGGACAATGGACAAAATGTAACATACTGTGAGTAATGCAACTAATGTAACAACAAAGTAACATACTGTGAGTAATGCAACTAATGTAACAACAAAGTAACATACTGTGAGTAATGCAACTAATGTAACAACAAAGTAACATACTGTGAGTAATGCAACTAATGTAACAACAAAGTAACATACTGTGAGTAATGCAACTAATGTAACAACAAAGTAACAAGGGTTATTACCTAGGATTCAGTGAGGGTGAAAACAAAATAACAATTCCAGAAAGGGAGGAAGAGGTCAACGCTGAACCTGACATGGTTCGAATCCCGATTAAGAAGAAGATGTCTAGCGGGCGAGACGTCTAGGACACTTGAAGGTTTTATGAGACGGGTAACTTTCTGAACTTTGTTTTTAAAGTAAAATTAATTTATAATATATACGTATGGTAGAATAGAATATAGTATTAACATTGTAAAATATTAGGGCTAACTCTATAGAAAAATATACGAATTCGACTTGAAAAGTACCGGTATCTATGTATGTATTAAAATATTCGACTGGAAAAGTACGGGTATCTATGCATGTATTAAAATATTCGACTTGAAAAGTACGGGTATCTATGCATGTATTAAAATATTCGACTTGAAAAGTACGGGTATCTATGTATGTATTAAAACGTTCGACTTGAAAAGTACGGGTATTTATGTATGTATTAAAATATTCGACTTGAAAAGTACGGGTATTTATGTATGTATTAAAATATTCGACTTGAAAACTTGAGATGATGAACGTGAAATGTGAGAACTTTACACCAAACTGGAAAACTGTTTAATGTCAACCATGAGCTGAAGAATGTGAAATGTGAGGACTTTACACCAAACTGGAAAACTGTTTAATGTCAAACATGAGATGATGAACGTGAAATGTGAGGACTTTACACCAAACTGGAAAACTGTTTAATGTCAACCATGAGATGAAGAACGAGAAATGTGTAGAATTTACACCAAACTGGAAAACTGTTTAATGTCAAACATGAGATGATGAACGTGAAATGTGAGGACTTTACACCAAACTGGAAAACTGTTTAATGTCAACCATGAGATGAAGAACGTGGAATGTGAGAACTTTACACCAAACTGGAAAACTGTTTAATGTCAACCATGAGATGAAGAACGTGAAATGTGAGGACTTTACACCAAACTGGAAACTCTTTAATGTCAAGCATGAGATGACGAGATTAAAGATCAGTATTCTAGGTCTGTTTGAAACACGTTGGAAAGCTGCTCGAACTATTCTTTCAGAAAATATAAAGATAATTTATTCAGGAGGTCAGATACATAAAAGAGAAGCTGGGTTGATTGCATGGACTTGGCGCAATATCTCATAGAGTGATTTTTGTTAAAATAAAGGCTAAACCTGTCAACATTGTAGTAATACAAGTGTATGCTCTGCCAGTTGAAAATGAGGAAGAGTATATTGATAATTTCTATGAAGGCCTCGTTAAAGTGAAAAAAACAAAACCTCAAGAAGTGGGAGATATAAAGTTGGCTGTGAGCAAGTGGATAGTACTATTGGACCGCGAGGACTTGAAGAGAAAAATGAAAGAGGAGAGAAATGGATTGATTGGTTTGTTGCGAATGGTCAAGTTATTACGAGTACGTGGTTGGAGCACCATCCGAGATAAAGATTTAGATAGAAAATTCCTGGAAATAATTTTAGAAACCAAATTGGTTATATCTCCATCAGCAGAAGATTCAGTAGATGTAATAGAACAATCGAGAACTTACCAAGAGGTTGACTGCAGAAACGACCATGTCCCAATCGTCTGCACCGTCAAGATAAGGTTATGGAAACTTCAATGGAAAAGACTGATTAAAGAAAATATATCAAAATGGTAAAATTTTCAAAAAACACTAGTTGAAACAGCTAATGGAGTTATGCCATTAAAAGTAAGATAAAATAAACAGAAATGGATGACGGAGGATATCCTTGAGCTCATGGAAGATAGAAGGAAGACGAAAACCCGTAGTATTCGATCAATGGGCAATGAATAAAAGGGAAAATGTTTAATTTAAAATTGATAGAGATAGAAAACCAAAAGGATAAAGATGTTACATCAAACATAGGAATGTCAAAAACATCACAGGTAAAGGAGGATGTACTGCTAGTGGATGTATAAAAGCTAAGAATGGTGATGTAAAAGATGGACAGAGATCTATTCCACAAAAGTCTTGAAGAAAATCCAACTATTAAGAAGAACATGTATGAAATGAAAAGTCAGTAATATAAACATTTATTGACAGAATGAAAACTATTAAAGCTACAGGACCAAATGAAATTGCAGTAGAACTGGAGCCATTGAATGTGAACAGCATGGAACCACTAGTTTAATTAAAGGTGTTGTTGTTGAGAGCTAGAAGTAGAATAAGACTGGGGACTGTAAAATTTCAATGTAGTTTTATTGAAGATCGTGGTACAAGAAATACTGTCTTCATGTAGTTTTATCGAAAATTGTGGTACAAGAAATACCATCTTCATGTGATTTCATTGAATAACGTGGTACAAGAAATGCTTTCTTCGTGTGATTTCATTGAATAACGTGGTACAAGAAATGTTATCTTCATGTGGTTTTATTGATTAACGTGGTACAATAAATACCATCTTCATGTGATTTCATTGAATAACGTGGTACAAGAAATGCTATCTTCATGTGGTTTTATTGAATAACGGTACAAGAAATACGGTCTTCTTGATAGAAATGAAAAAGGACCTTTTCTTGTGTTTTATCGATTATACCAAAGTTTTGATAACGTCAAGCATGTGGAATTAATGAAAATTCGAATCCGCGACTCGCAGATTGTAAATCAAGTGCCCTAACCACCAGGCCTAATGGTAAAGACTTAAGAATTTTAAGAAACTTCTATTGGGACTAAACTACAACAGTGAATATAGAAACTCAGTTAAATGATTTCATCAAAATTAGAGAGTTACGAGGCAAGGCTGTGTCTTTAAACCTGATTTGTTTAATTCGTACAGTGAGAAAATCCTGAGGATTTACAAGAGATGGACAGAATTTGAACAAACTGAGCTATGCTGATGACCCAGTTTTAATATGTGATTCAGAAAAGAGTAAGGGTTGAAATATGAAAACAGAATTACATAGAAGAAGATCATTCCTGTATATATTATCAAAGTAGGAAAAGAAACAGATAAGAAAGGTTGCTGCCTGGAGAATATCAGATGGTAAAAAGATGTATTTTTGAAAATGAAAAAGATACTGACAAATAGCATTAAAAATTATCTGTGCCTCAAGAAGAGATCTTTGGAAGACCATGGTCACCGACGTCCTGTTTGAATATAGGAAAAGAGATGTTTGGAAAACCATGGTCACCAACGTTCTGTTTGAATATAGGAGGAGAGATCTTTAGAAGACCATGATTACCAACGTTCTGTTCGAATATAGGAGAAGAGATCTTTGGAAGACCATGGTTACCAACACCCTGTTTGAATATAGGAGAAGAGATCTTTGGAAGACCATGGTTACCAACACCCTGTTTGAATATAGGAGAAGAGATCTT
The DNA here is from genome assembly GCF_000517525.1 of Limulus polyphemus. Lineage (NCBI taxonomy): Eukaryota > Metazoa > Arthropoda > Merostomata > Xiphosura > Limulidae > Limulus > Limulus polyphemus. The sequence goes on from NW_013674646.1 coordinate 16,345, forward strand.
TGGAAGACCATGGTTACCAACACCCTATTTGAATATAGGAGAAGAGATCTCTGGAAGATCATGGTCACCAACGTTCTGTTTGAATATACGAGAAGAGATCTTTGGAAGATCATGGTCACCAACATCCTGTTTGAATATAGGTGAAGAGATCTTTGGAAGACCATGGTTACCAACGTTCTGTTTGAGTATAGGAGAAGAGATCTTTGGAAGACCATGGTCACCAACGTTCTGTTTGAATATAGGAGAAGAGATCTTTGGAAGATCATGGTTACCAACACCCTGTTTGAATATAGATGAAGAGATCTTTGGAATACCATGGTTACCAACGTTCTGTTTGAATATAGGAGAAGAGATCTTTTGAAGACCTTGGTTACCAACACCCTGTTTGAATATAGATGAAGAGATCTTTGGAAGATCATGGTCAGCAACATCCTTTTTGAATGTGATATAAAAATAATGAAAGAGAGGTATCAATATTTTATGTTTCTCCTAATGCCTGTGTATATTATAATTTCTTATTGTACGAATACAACAACATACTAGTCAGCTGAAACTACTATGTATTAAGTAAAACTTTTAGTGTACTTGTATACTATTCTATTAACAATGTATTAAGTAAAACTGTTAGTGTACTTGACTACTCTTCTATTAACAAAATATTAAATAAAACTGTTGCTGTACTTGACTACTCTTCTATTAATGATGTATTAAGTAAAACTGTTAGTGTACTTGAATACTCTTCTATTAACGAAGTATTAAGTAAAACTGTTAGTGTGCTTCATTATTCTTCTATTAACAATATATTAAGTAAAACTGTTAGGGTACTTCACTACTCTTCTATTAACAATGTATTAAGTAAAACTGTTAGTGTACTTGACTACTCTTCTATTAACGATGTATTAAGTAAAACTGTTAGTGAACTTGACTACTCTTCTATTAACGATGTATTAAATAAAACTGTTAGTGTACTTGACTACTCTTCTATTAATGATGTATTAAGTAAAACTGTTAGTGAACTTGACTACTCTTCTATTAACAATGTATTAAGTAAAACTGTTAGTGTACTTGACTACTCTTCTATTAACGATGTATTAAGTAAAACTGTTAGTGTACTTGACTACTCTTCTATTAATGAT
>NW_013674646.1:18164-20911 GCF_000517525.1 Limulus polyphemus
TATAAAATGGTAGATTTAGGTACAGAGCTTATTAAACAGATAGTATAAAATGGTAGATTTAGGTACAGAGCTTACTAAACAGATAGTATAAAATGGTAGATTTAGGTACAGAGCTTACTAAACAGACAGTATAAAATGGTAGATTTAGGTACACAGCTTACTAAACAGATAGTATAAAATGGTAGATTTAGGTACAGAGCTTACTAAACAGATAGTATGAAATGGTAGATTTAGGTACACAGCTCACTAAACAGATAGTATGAAATGGTAGATTTAGGTACAGAGCTTACTAAACAGATAGTATAAAATGGTAGATTTAGGTACACAGCTTACTAAACAGATAGTATAAAATGGTAGATTTAGGTACACAGCTTACTAAACAGACAGTATAAAAGGGTAGATTTAGGTACACAGCTTACTAAACAGATAGTATAAAATGGTAGATTTAGGTACAGAGCTTACTAAACAGATAGTATGAAATGGTAGATTTAGGTACAGAGCTTACTAAACAGATAGTATAAAATGGTAGATTTAGGTATGGGAGATTTATTGGTTTTGTTTATTCACGGATTTCAGAAAGGTAACTTGTCTTTCTCGTCATATTGCATTTGTACTTAGCACTTCCCATAAGCACTTGACCCTAAAATGTAAAACACATACTGTTCACTTGTCTTTAAAATTGCATGGTTCACGGGTTTTAAATTATACGCTCCGTTTCAGGGCATCACCAGTAGTATACAGTTTGAATGTAGTAACAACAATTCCAAGCTGGAATACGTCTGAATGAGTTTTAAACAACACTCTTTTATTTCTTGTTTAGAAAATACGAGACTTCAGGTATTATTACATTCCTCAGATTTTCTACCTCGTCAGGCTTAACACTACTTTGTCCACAAAACACCAACATGACAACATAAAGCTTGTGTTCTGTATGGATCGGTTCAGTTGTTCAGTTTGGATACATCTTTTAGACTACTTTATATTACACGAGAGACATATCTCTGACGCCTCAGCTATTTCTCAGAACAAACAACATATAACTCGACTGTACGTAATGCATAACCAACTTTGATATGCTTGAGACTCAATCTTCTCTCCACCCTTTCGTCGCCGTATTTAAATGTTAAATCAGTATTCCCATAAAATGCTGATATGCTTTGGCTTACGTTCATGCAGCTTCTAGAGAAATGAATTATTCAAGCTGTTTCTTGTTGTTATAAGGCTAAATTCACTAACCTATTCATTTATACGTGCAAAAATATACTATTTATCATAATTTATCTTAAAAAATACATACACAACTTCTGTGTTTCTCCAAAAGACAAAGTCTTTCACAAAGAAAAATTTGTTGGAGTATCTGTGGCTAGCTTTTAAATAACTTCAAATAAATCCGTGAAAAACTAGAAGTAAACAAAGTTATTTCTCACTTTACTTTCAGACAGTAGGTCAATAACGCCACCTATCGGCTGCAGACAGCTGAGCCGAAATCAGTAACCACATGATCTATAATACTAACTTGTATGTAATGTTCACAGTAATTAATGCCTTTTTCAATCATGAGCAACAGGATCTACCTCCATTAGAAGTTAAATAAGATAACAGACTTTGTATTGTCTGTTTAGTAGGCTGTGTACCTAAATCTACCATTTTGTACTATCTGTTTAGTAAGCTCTGTACCTAAATCTACCATTTCATACTATCTGTTTAGTAAGCTCTGTACCTAAATCTACCATTTCATACTATCTGTTTAGTAAGCTCTTGTATTTGACTACGTTTTGTTTGTTCGTCACACAAACCTACTACAGTAATATTGTATTTGACTAAGTTTTGTTTGTTCGTCACACAAACCTGCTAGAGTAATAGAGTAATATTGTATTTGACTAAGTTTTGTTTGTTCGTCACACAAACTTGCTAGAGTAATATTGTATTTGATTAAGTTTTGTTTGTTCGTCACACAAACCTACTAGAGTAATATTGTATTTGATTAAGTTTTGTTTGTTCGTCACACAAACCTACTAGAGTAATATTGTATTTGACTAAATTTTGTTTGTTCGTCACACAAACCTGCTAGAGTAGTATTGTATTTGACTAAGTTTTGTTTGTTCGTCACACAAACCTGCTAGAGTAATATTGTATTTGACTAAATTTTGTTTGTTCGTCACACTTGTTTAAAGTTGGGGGTGGGTGGTGGTGGTTAGCTGTCTTGTTTAAAGTATGAATGACTAGCGCAGATATTACTCTAGTAAGTTTGTGTGACGAACAAACAAATTTAAGGGCAGCTAAACACCACCACCAACTTTAAACAAAACATGTTAATTCCACTTTCCATTACTTATCACGAATAATAAAATAATTTAAATCCACTTTCCTTTACTTTCCAGAAGAAAATATGACTTATTACAAGTAATAAAATACTTTACATTCTGTTTACTTTACTTATCACATGTAATAAAACACCTTAAATCCACTTTCCTTTATTATCACATGTAATAAAACACCTTATATCTACTTTCTTTTACTTACTGCCAAAAATAAAACACTTAGTACCCTAACACTTTTACTTAATACATTGTTAATAGAAGAATAATGAAGCACACTAACAGTTAATAGAAGAGTAGCCAAGCACACTAACAGTTTTACATAATACATCGTTAATAGAAGAGTATTGAAGTACACTAACAGTTTTACATAATACATCGTTAATAGAAGAGTATTGAAGTACACTAACAGTTTTATTTAATACATTG
>NW_013674646.1:21343-22932 GCF_000517525.1 Limulus polyphemus
GTACCTAAATCTACCATTTCATACTATCTGTTTAGTAAGCTCTGTACCTAAATCTACCATTTCATACTATCTCTTTAGTAGGCTGTGTACCTAAATCTACCATTTTATACTATCTGTTTAGTAGGCTGTGTACCTAAATCTACCATGTTATACTGTCTGTTTAGTAAGCTCTGTACCTAAATCTACCATGTTATACTGTCTGTTTAGTAAGCTCTGTACTTGAGTCTACCATTTGACATTGTGTATTGTACGTAACGCTCTCAATCTTTAAGCGACTGATCCTTTTTGGTAACTTAGCTGTTATCGTAAACTTTTATTGTTTAGCACTTGACTTTTATTAAAATAACCACTTCAACATCCTACCCTAACTTTTGTCTTTACACCAATGTACTAGTTATCATCAATCCCTGGAATTGAAAGCCAAAGTTGTTGAATTGTTTAATTAAAAATTAATAGTTAGTAGAAAAGTTGCCCTTTTTGGCTATTTTACATGTTGTAGATTATAAAATAACAACTTAAAATAAAAGTTGAGTCTTTGGTTTAGTAAAGTATATATCCATGAAAAACTACCATTTTCGTCCAGTTAGCTGTTCTGTAAAAGGACACTTTAATTATTTCGTAGAGATTTATAGTTTTGCATATCATACAGATTAATTTTTTATCCAAAGATGATCCCTAAGTATTCATGTTTCTTTATGCCGCTCTGTAGCTTTTCAGCATGCAACTGTATTAGTTTCAACCTACGTATTATGAGAGCCAATAGAAGTGTTTGAAACATACTTTGTACACACAGACCAACTGTACTTGTACCAGTCCAATGTTGTGACAAATGACATACACCTGAAAAATATTTGGATTCGTCAATAAAAGTCAGAAATAATTATTTTTAATTTGTTTTGTGGGCAACAGATACAAGTACTATTATGGTATTAATATATATGTATGTATACTTATTTCTAAACGTAAATCGGACAAATATATGTATATACCTACATATATATATATATATTGAAACATAACATGAAGACATGTATATAAATTGAAAGCTTACATCTAAACATGCATGTATATATGTATTGAAACATAGTGTGTAAACGTGTACATATATATCTATATATTGAAACATAACATGAAGACATGTATATAAATTGAAAGCTTACATCTAAACATGCATGTATATATGTATTGAAACATAGTGTGTAAACGTGTACAATATATATATATATTGAAACATAACATGAAGACATGTATATAAATTGAAAGCTTACATCTAAACCATGCATGTATATATGTATTGAAACATAGTGTGTAAACGTGTACATATATATCTATATATTGAAACATAACATGAAGACATGTATATAAATTGAAAGCGCACATCTAAACATGCATGTATATATGTATTGAAACATAGTGTGTAAACGTGTACACATATATATATATATTGAAACATAACATGAAGACATGTATATAAATTGAAAGCTTACATCTAAACGGCTAACTACGTGTTTGATAAATCAAAATAGTTACTTTGTTAAATCTGTATTACTCTATTTTTGTACAGGTGTTTCAATGTTATCTTTTAGGTG
>NW_013674646.1:23579-27502 GCF_000517525.1 Limulus polyphemus
CATTGTTGTGTGATGTAAAACATATTTACAGTATATTTAACACTTACATTGCTGTGTGATGTAAAACATATTTACAGTATATTTAACACTTACATTGCTATGTAATGTAAAACATATTTACAGTATATTTAACTCCTGACATTGTTGTGTGATGTAAAACATATTTACAGGTGATTGGTTCTAGAACAGTTTCCGGATTAGACTCTGTTAAAATCTTAACTCCTGACATTGTTGTGTGATGTAAAACATATTTACAGTATATTTAACACTTACATTGCTGTGTGATGTAAAACATATTTACAGTATATGTAACACTTACTTTTACAGTTACAAGGAATATTTTCACAGCTTCTGTTTGAAATTGATAAAAAAAATAGTAAAACTTGGATTATCGTGTATTATAATTGTTTTTAATCTTTTATTGAGCTGTTAGACCATTTTCATAACGGTGTATTCCAGTTACCAAACGATGTATTTCAGTTACCGAACGACGTATTCCAGTTACCAAACGGTGTATTTCAGTTACTGAACGGTGTATTCCAGTTACTGAACGACGTATTCCAGTTACAAACGGTGTATTTCAGTTACTGAACGATGTATTCCAGTTACTGAACGACGTATTCCAGTTACCAAACGGTGTATTTCAGTTACTGAACGGTGTATTCCAGTTACTGAACGACGTATTCCAGTTACAAACGGTGTATTCCAGTTACTGAACGACGTATTCCAGTTACCAAACGACGTATTCCAGTTACCAAACGGTGTATTCCAGTTACTGAACGACGTATTCCAGTTACCAACGGTGTATTCCAGTTACTGAACGACGTATTCCAGTTACCAAACGACGTATTCCAGTTACCAAACGGTGTATTCCAGTTACTGAACGACGTATTCCAGTTACCAACGGTGTATTCCAGTTACTGAACGACGTATTCCAGTTACAGAATGCTATAGTGTCTCTCTCTATTAGTTGATAAACTTGTCAACCGAACCTCAGTAAATGTCTTCTATTTTAGTATTTCTGAGTTTTGTTGGTCTAATGGTGTTCTCAGCAACACACTGTCATAACACTATACAGTAGGTAAATTCTCTTGCACACACACACACCGTGCAGATCATTTATAAATATGTCACCTGGGAATATTCTCACGTGTATAAAACATCTACAGGAAGACGAGCATCATTTTTAAACCGTCGTCCAGTTTGTTGTTTGTTCAATCCATCAGCAGTAAACAGAATCTCCTTGATGTAAACGTTTCTTCTCTCCACACATCTTCTTTCTCAGAATTTTGCCATCTACATAGATTAGAAGTTATTTCTTATTAATACCCCAAGATATCACTGAAGTTGGAGAGTTTTTTTATATTTTAAGTTAGGGAAAATGTTAACAGGGAAATTTATTTCGTGCTAAACACGTGTTACTCGAGGGAAGGGAAAAAAAGAGACTTGTTACCAAAACACAACTTTAATTACGGATATTTCACAGTTGTTTTAATACAATTATAACTTTAAAAATAATACAGATGTAACATCATGTAAGACAAAACAAATTAAACCATTTACTACACGAAGATAATATTGTTAAGAGTAAATATTATATAAAAAAAAGGTTAAAATATAAGTATAACCCACTGCATCTTTAAAAATAATTCAAATCACTAGGAATCCACAAATGATTAGATTGATGACAATACAGACGATTTGATCTTTGAAAATGGAGAGGATTCCTGTAATAAAAAGTTCGCAATCTATGGATCTGGAGTCGAGGATTTCAAAGTTTTCAAGAAGGGTGGAGTGATTATTGTTTTCATTGTGTAATCGGATTCAAAACTCAGATTAGTGAAGCATTTTGAGACACTTTTATCGACATTCTAGATGAGAAACGTCCTATGTATGGCATGCAGCAAGGATATACACATCAACGAGTGTATAATATAGGTTCTATAAAGACGTTGTCCTAAATAAGGAATTGTCGTGTGACAAGTCGAATAAGACTCAACGACAAGTTGCGTCATCAGTTGTTTATATCGGTACAGAAAGTTTATTTTAGGTACGCTAACTGCAGCAATAAAATGGTTATCAACGAGGAGGGATACTTAAAAATTGGAAGGTAATTAACAGGTCTGACAAACTCCAATTAGTGTTTAGTTTTTATTCAGTGAATCAGCATAACTGAACCAATTAACTGAAGGATCTACTTATAGACTGGACCTGAGGAGCTATTTGAATAATACCTAGAATAACACGTTTCTGGGTTGAACAGGAACTCTCCTTAGGCCTAAAGGCCGGCACCAGTTCTCTCCTTTAGAAACATTGAATTGTTTTACTGCCCATGAGAGAAATGATCAGATATATTTGACAAGTTAACTATGTCCTTCTTTAGAAACATTGAATTGTTTTACTGCCCATGAGAGAAATGATCAAATTTTGTAGATTTAAGTTTGATTAAACTAAACATTTTCCTACTTTTCGTCAGTAGTTGAAACTTCGGTTAAGTTTTATCATGGTGAGGTAGATATAAGAACATTATTTTTTCTGTTTATGAATGTCACTGGTAGATTCAACCAAACACTAAAGTTTATTGCAGCTGCTATATTATATCTTGAGAAATCCATTTTCTCTGATTATACACTAAATCTAATAACTTCCCCATGGTAGACGAGTTTGTGTTAACTTTCAACAGGATGCTCTCACGCTCAAGAGTAGAAGCTCTGGAAATCGAAACATCTTTCTCATGAACTGTCCAAATCCCAGTTTTGACATACAGTTAACTAGAACATTTTCTATAGATTAGCCTGTTTCAATTTCAGCTCATTCTTTTCCGTTTTTTAATAAATAAAATAAATTGGTTGAAATATAACTAATGCATTTTTCCTTTCTCCTAAAACGTCATTTGTCTGTGATGTTGTAAAGCCTAGTTGTTAATAGTTAAGATAGGTAATTACAAAAAAGTCATGTCTAACCATTAGTTGTGAATTAATACAATTTATGTACATTGCCGAGAACGACCGGTTTCTCCGGTGACGTTTCAGAGAATATAAAAGTAAATTATAGATTTGATTTTATTGGTACATGTGTATAATCAAGTTAACATGTGTATAATCAGGTTAACATGTGTATAATCAGGTTAACATGTGTATAATGTGTATAATCAGGTTAACATGTGTATAATCAAGTTAACATGTGTATAATCAAGTTAACATGTGTATAATCAAGTTAACATGTGTATAATCAGGTTAACATGTGTATAATCAGGTTAACATGTTTATAACCAAGTTAACATGTGTATAATCAAGTTAACATGTGTATAATCAAGTTAACATGTGTATAATCAAGTTAACATGTGTATAATCAGGTTAACATGTTTATAACCAAGTTAACATGTGTATAATCAGGTTAACATGTGTATAATCAAGTTAACATGTGTATAATCAGGTTAACATCTGTATAATCAAGCTAACATGTGTATAATCAGGTTAACATGTGTATAATCAGGTTAACATGTGTATAATCAAGCTAACATGTGTATAATCAAGTTAACATGTGTATAATCAAGTTAAGTAATAACTTTATTAGTGAAATGTTCACTATACTTAATTATTCTCTTTTCATACTTATGAACATTTAATTTATATATTATGTATTACAGCCGTTAGTAAAACTAATAGATATTATGTATTACAGCCGTTAGTAAAACTAATAGATATCATGTATTACAGCCGTCAGTAAAACTAATAGATATTATGTATTACAGCCGTTAGTAACGTTCTCTAACGATGGCAGGCTTAGATCAATCTTCGTGGATAATAACTCGTTGTTCTTTAACGATGGCAGGCTTAGATCAATCTTCGTGGATAATAACTCGTTGTTCTCTAAAGATAGCAGGCTTAGATCAATTTTTGTGGATAATAACCTGTTGTTCT
>NW_013674647.1:0-7270 GCF_000517525.1 Limulus polyphemus
GATGAAACACAATATATGTTGTGGTAATCGTTATGATGAAACACAATATATGTTGTGGTAATCGTTATGATGAAACACAATATATGTTGTGGTAACCATGATGATGAAACACAATATATGTTGTGGTAACCATGACGATGAAACACAATATGAGCTGTAGTAATTTTACTGGTATAATCCAATACATGCTGATAAAATCTAAAATTACTAAGATAATCGTGTTGAATAAATACAACACGTACTATGACTAATGTGTTCATTGATTCTGACATAGTATTTTCCATACTTGGAAGTGACTCGGGGGTTAATCTCTCCCCCAGTGGCACAGCTGTATGTCTGCTAGAGACCAGGTTTCGATACCCATGGTGGGCAGCAGAGCACAGATAGCCCATTGTGTACCTTTGTGCTTAATTCCAAACAAACAAATCAAGTTAGCCCAGTTTGTTTTTCCCACGGGGATCTTTGGTAATTTCTAGAAAAGCTGTTCCGGTTAATCGTGCTCGTATTTTTCTTCGTCGTGATAAACTTTTCACTAAGAACTCTTCTGATAGCAACAACATATCAAAAACGATTAAAACCTTGGCCCACTTTCCAGCTTAAACCTGATCTAAAAGAAGAAAAAAAAAAGTGATAACTATATTCCTAGTTCGCTTTAACAGTGACGTAACAACCTCGCCCTTGGGGGTCGTCTCTAGATTTATCAGCCATTATTTTATCTGATAGTTCAAAGAAGTGTAAGTAAATTATGAACGGGGTAACAATAATTGAATCCTTAAAGTTTCACATGACGTTACAGCTGAATGTTTAGTTGATAAACCGGGGAAATCTCAGCCCAAGTTTTACCCTGCCACGCCCCATCCTATTTAGTTCAAGGTTACTAGTAACAATTTTCTGGGCCACACACGAACTTAATATTTACGGAACGAACGTACTAGCGTTGTAAAATCTTTCACTTCACATCAGTTTTAAATATCTAGCACATCAGTCTGAAAAATGCGTCTTGGAAACGAGTAGAAGGTTGGCTGCAAGTCCTTTAATTCAACAGACATACAGCCCCATATAGTCAGCTATTATAAATCGAGTTATAAAACCGTTTTTAAAATATCAACTTCTTCTGTTTATTTATACCTGACCAAAACGGTTTAGTTTACATCATTAAAACATAGAGAAAGAAGAGATGCCTCAGTACTACATTCCCTAGTTCTGAATTATTTGATTGTTTAAGGTCTGTGTAAATTTGTTCTGTATTCTGTGCTTACCTCACTCGACTGAGAAGTTAGCATCGCTGACTGTGAACCTGGTACGCGTCCCTTTGGGGACATGGATGTGTTATTCGATTAGATTAGCTCAAGAGTTGGCGGAGGTGCTGTTGACTAATTCCTTTCCTTAGTCTATCAGTTTCAAAACTAGGGTCAGCTACCTAAAACAGATGCTGCCCAACTTGCCCAAAAGAATCCGCTAAATAACGATCCAACTTGCCCAAAACAATCCACTTAATAAGGATCTAACTTATCCAAAACAACGGTAAAATTACCAACGAAACTCCAAACTTCTCTGTGTAAAACTACCCCGGGTGTTATTTCACCTCAGATCACACGTTAAAAGGGTGTTATTTCACCTCAGATCACACGTTAAAAGGGTGTTATTCAAGTAGCAAAGCTACAGAATGGCCTATCTGTGCCCTGTCCACCGTGGGTATCGAAACCCGATTTTTAGCGTTATAAGCCCTTGGGCTTAACGCTGAGCCACCGGGTGGCCCCCATGTAGTATTTACATTTATATATTCTTCTCCCTCTTATTTTAATTATTTCTGGTATCATTCTTATTAGTAATTGTATTTCCGGATATAGTATTGTTACGTCTCCGTTTGTTAATTGATCTCCCGTAAATTCGTTCCAACGAAACTTTAGCGACACAAGTCCTTTCTTAAATAAAACTGGTTTATTCTTTCCGAATACAACTTTACCGATACATTTAATTTCAACAGTCGCTCTATAACAAACGCTAGAACGTCTCACGTGCTCGTGCTCGACAATACTCAGTTCAATTACACACTCTCTGACTGCAGTTCAATTACTCATTACCTTGTCACGTTGTGACCATCTTATATATACCAGGCTACCCCCAATCTAGTAGTCTCCCGATAATTCATGAAGGTTCGAGAAGGATGTGGCGTGATACTAGTCACGTGACCTCGCTGACGCAACAGTACCAACGTGAAAGAAAATTTTAAAAACCCTTAATAAAAGCAAACACATTTTAGAAACGTGTATAAGTAAATATTTTATGTTTGTATATAATCTGCAAAACGAGTTAGATAACAATCATTACACTACAAAATTAAGATCTTGTACAAACTGAAAATCTCCAATTAAATTGACACGAGACCGTGGCACCTACTCGTTCCTCCACGTGTGGCTGATACACCGAGTTTTTGAAGGGTCGCCCCGCGTTTCAAGGTTCTGTGTAAAAACCCTCTACTGATTCTTTAAAATGGCCTTTTAACGTGTGATCTGAGGTGAAACGTACTCGCCGTATAATTGAAGGGACACTAAAGACAGGCAAAACCGTTTTTTTTTAACTTACTGGTAATGTGTATTACCCCACTTTAACTAACAGCTGTCTCAGGACTGACATATGCATGAAAAGCGTGTAAAATCAAAGTTTGTAGCAAATTTTGGCAAGATTCCACGTTTCAGTAGGAGCTGGAGAGGATACATGTGCCTGACATTGTTAGTAATAGAAGTGGTTGATATAGAAAACCGAAACTTTCCCAAAGTGATGATAGGTTTCTCAGGGTAAGTGCTTTAGGAGGTAGATGACGGTCAAGTAAACATATTGTCAACAACAGATCTGAATGTTGCCTGGAGAACGGTAACATACACATTAACACGAAGGCAAAAGTGTGATATGAGCATCAGACCACAAACAGTATAAAGAACAAAACTGAATAGTTTGTGTCTTTACAGATGTTCGAATTTTTCCACAACAATTAATGATACTTTGTTCGAACGCTGAAAGGAAAACGGTGCTATAGTTAATGTATATTATCTACAGGGTAGTATAATGAGAAGATCAGTACAGGTTTGGGGCTGCATCTCAGCCAGCGATGTTGGTAATATATATCCACTTGTTGATGACGCTGACTACAGGCCATCAAGCCATTCCCTGAGGAACACGACTCATCGGGCAGCGATCCTTCTTCCAGCAAGACAGTGATCCCAACAAATGTGTGACACATCTTGGTAAAGAGGCTGATTGAATAATCATAATCATGGCTTGGCCTGCAGAAGGTCCCGATGTGAACATTCGGCTGATTGAATAATCATAATCATGGCTTGGCCTGCAGAAGGTTCCGATGTGAACATTCTTTAGAGGCCAATGGAACAATCGTAACCATGGCTTGGCCTGCAGAAGGTCCCGATGTGAACATTCTTTAGAGGCCAATGAAACAATCATAACCATGGCTTGGCCTGCAGAAGTTCCCGATGTGAACATTCTTTAGAGGCCAATGGAACAATCGTAACCATGGCTTGGCCTGCAGAAGGTCCCGATGTGAACATTCTTTAGAGGCCAATGAAACAATCATAACCATGGCTTGGCCTGCAGAAGGTCCCGATGTGAACATTTTTTAGAGGCCAATGGAACAATCATAACCATGGCTTGGCCTGCAGAAGGTCCCGATGTGAACATTCTTTAGAGGCCAATGGAACAATCATAACCATGGCTTGGCCTGCAGAAGGTCCCGATGTGAACATTTTTTAGAGGCCAATGGAACAATATAACCATGGCTTGGCCTGCAGAAGGTCCTGATGTGAACATTCTTGACGGTATGAGTTTATGTAAAATCTGAGAAAGTTTACAGGTGACCACATAACCTGGTTGAACTGCGAGGAATATTACATGACATTTGACACAATATTCCACATGCTACCTCTCGTTTTGTGACCCCTGTATGTGTATTGTGTCGCTTGGATGTGTACTTTATAACGATGCAAGTGACGACATGATTTCACGTTGTTTGATTGGTTCTTAAGTGTAAAACTTGACAGTAATCCGGGGGCTCTCTACACTTTGCAAATCACAATTTGTAACGTTTAAAACTAGGCTTATTTCTATTTTTGTTTTCCATTGTCTTATTTTTTTTCGCATATAGTTACACAAAGCTAACTGCACTTTATCCATCACGGAAAATAGAACCCAGGATTTTAGTGTTGTAAGGCCGTAAACTTACCGCTGACCTACTGAGGTGCAATAAATTACTTAAACACTACATTACATTATAATATCCAAATATTTATATATTGTTTGTACTTTCCTAATAACAATATTATAATAGTATAGAAAAGGCCTAAAAAGCAATTCTGGTGAGATAAAAACGTAACTCGTGTAAAATTAGTTAAGGTGAAAAACAAATATTAATATAAATATATTTAAAACGATTTCAAGAAATGGTTTCTGTGTCCAAATGTATTCTATAGTAGGGTTATGCATTGTTTGTTTGTAATTAAGCACAAAGCTACACAATGGGCTATCTGTGCTCTGCCCACCATGGGTATCGAAACCCGGTTTCTAGCGTTGTAAGTCCACAGACATACCGCTGTACCACTGGGGGGCAGGGTTATGCACTAACGAAGTAACTGTATGTAGAATAAGAACTATTAATGCTGCACGCCTCTCATATCTTACACTTAGACAATATTTAAAAATTAAAGGCCCCCCTGTGATACAGCGGCAAGTCTACGGGCTTATAACGTTAGAAACCGGGTTTCGATACCCGTGGTGGACACAGCACAGATAGCCCGTTGTGTAGCTTAGCCCTTAACTACAAATAATTTGTACCCTCGTCAACCTACCATCATAACACTCTTCACGTGGTCCTGACCTTACTAACAACGTTAAATCAAATCAACTCAACTCAATGACTGAAAAGTATTCTGTCATTCGTTCGTTTGTTATTAAGTGCACGGGTATCGAAACCTACAGCTTTACCTCTATACTACTGGGGGGCCATTGTCTTATTCAAGTTGGAAACGGTTCAGTAAACTATTTGTTATTCCAAGTAAGGAAGTTATCTGAAGCTTCAATTGTGGCTTGTTATTGTGGTATACTTCGTTATCAGTGATAAACTACGACAACAATAATATTAATTCACAGTATCATTGAGAACAGCGTACAAATTTATAAATCAAACTGGCGAAACCAGAAGTTTATTCACACGTTTCTATCAGGCTTTGTGACCAGGTATCAGGGACACTAAATATCGTCTTGCGTTAAAGTAACTATAGTAATTAAATGGCTCAACTGGAGTTCGCATTGAAAAGATTGAAATACTAGAAATAGTAATTCCCATTAAAAGGTAAACATCAAGAAGGTTAGGCTTAATGGCTAAGTCCTCTTCAGATGCAAAGTAGGGAAGTAGTGCCCTTGGGTTCAACAACCTTTTGTTACTGTAAAGATGTACAAACGTAAAAGTTTCTGAAAGTCCTGACTTGATCAAACGATAATCCACACGGAAGGTTTAAATACAGATTTATATCAGGTTGATCTTTAATAAATTATGTTTGTCTCTTCGTAAAGAAAGTCATTGTTCAACAAGTGAATAAAAATATTCAAGTTTTAAATAAAATAAATGATTTTTGGAACCTCTAGTAGTTGGGCATCAGTAGACGGGAGAGGTAAACTGAGGAAAGTTAAAACAACGGACTTACCAAAACACTTCTAAGTACAGTAACTTTATCTAAGAATTCAAGGAACATATAAAACTAGACTATACGGAAACTTGAGGGTTTTTGAGTCATGTTTTCAAGCCTAATATTTCTGAACTGGAAGCAACATTAGTTGTTGTTAATATAAAATGGAAACCACTTGTTTAAAGATGGGCAAGGGCGATACCAGCCTCTTTCTTAAAGGTGGGCTGGACGATCAATTGAAGGCGTTACATTCTACATCTTGTGGGCACAAGGAGTCAAAGGCAGATTTTAGGATAGATTCAGCGTCCTTACTGCCGTCCCTCAAGGTGGGCTTGGAGAGTGGGCTGATGTACTGGTAAGCAAGAATGAAAGAGTTTGTCCTAAAATTTCACAGTGGTTAGTCTGCATAGATTAATTAATTAATTTTTCACTCAACGCGTTAGTTTCGTGAGAAGCTCGCGAGTGAGAGGCCAGAGATTAAAGTATTTTCATAATTGTCGAAAATAATTTTGTTTATTGAGCTCAAAACCACACAATTGGTTTTCTGTGATAAGCCCACCACGGGTATCAGAGCTCTATTTTTAACGTTATAAGCCCTCACATTTGCTGTTGAGTCACCGGGGAACAATCGAGAATAAAAACTTACACTTCGTTATTTTCGTGAATAATAATAGTGGAAAATACATTATATGTATATACATAAACACCTTTTGAATGTATTATACCTCTTAAATCTGAATTTGATTAAAATGATTCTTGTTTTTCATTGTAGATGGCAGCATAGTGACCTTAGTTTGTTAATAAAAAACTACAAGGAAAGTACAGCTATAACATTGTGAGACAGTGAACTTTTTAAAGTCTATATCAAAGATAGAACAAACATTTCACTATCTGTCTTTCCATTGGTTATAGTTAACACAAATACAAGATACAAACCTTTAAAAATACTTTTCACTATCAGGTAGAAGAATCCGACAGACACCCAATATAGTGTCTTAACACAAGTCCAAGGATTTTACTCTAGTAGTGGATGATTTATCCTCGTTCAGGATATATTTGATCTCATCAAAAGTAGACCCTTGTTTCTCGAACATCAATAATGCAATAACATCCATAGCTTTACAAAGAAATACCCAGAATTATTTCCAAAACTCGCTGGATAATCCAACACAGTTTACTGTCAGAATCATTATCGGTTTTCTCATATTAAGAGTAATAAACACAAAAACCGACGTTTTATTTGCACAGTGAAAGGTAAAATCTTTACTATTATTTAAAGCCGACTAGTTTAGGTAACAAAGTTACCATCATCAGGGATAACAATAAAGACTGTGTCTTCCGTTGTGCTGAAAAAAAAACCGTCGGTTTTTGTGGTTATTACTCTAAATATAGTAGCAAAATGTACCTGGAAACAAATTACGGGTTATAATAATTTAACGTAAACTTCAAGTTCAAAATCTTACTACATGGACGTAGCGTGTATCTATGTATGTGACCGAAAATATATATATATATATATATATATCATGTGGCGCCACCTATTGAATGGTACCACAAACAAAAACCCATCAAATTTT